>NC_140136.1:6367500-6535000 GCF_964035555.1 Netta rufina | reverse complement strand
TAGAAAGTAAACCAGATGAAAACAGACTAGCAATTTAAGATATCTAATATTAATCCTTTTTAATAAGCTGTTGTAACCAACCATTTATTTGATGCTTTCATTGCTTAAACACAAAATTAATTTTGTGATCTACATGTCCAAGAGACTATAGTGCTGATTTCAGTCCTGGAGCTGTTTTCGGATCCTTCCTACTGTTTAGTTTGCATAACCTGCTTGAAAGAGTATGACTTCATGATGCATCTAAACTTAATTAACAGCTCAGAGCCACCAGCAAGGTTGTTGTCTTGCCAACATGGTCAGGTCATTGGCCAATATAAACATGGATCTAGAGACTTCCTGACAGGCACCCAAAAAAACCCCTGGAAATTATATGCATGCAAACATGTCAGGATGCATATTTGGATTTTAAACTAGTTGAGCTACTTCAGCTGCTTAGTTGAATAAAGCTAATATCCATGTGTCTTAAGATATGTGTTACCAAAAAGATGAGTTTTGTTTGTAAGAATGTAGTTTGGAAAAGAAAAATGTAGTTTCTGTAGAAAGAAGAACTTTGCCATCTGGAGAATCATTTTCCAAGATCACTTTTTTTTTTTTTTTTTTTTTTTTTTGAGAGAGAGAGAAAATAAATATTTTGTTTTACTGTGTATAATCTGTTTGAGAAATTAACTTGGTATGTAACTGCATTTTCTTTTCTCTGCAACTTCTGCTGTATTTCAGCGTAACCTGTCCCTTACGCATTGGTAGCTTGTTAAAGGGCCATTTTGTTATAAAATGCTGGAGAATCAACACTGCATTTCAAGTGGTTCATCCATGTCTTTGAGTCTGATTCAAATCATGTCCGGTTCAATTAGTCAGTCACTGTATTGGGCATGTCAAGTCTTACATGGAGTTGGAAAGGATTTCTTTTTCTTCCAGTGATGAGCAGCACTGGAATTACTTTGCATTTTTGTTCTTTCATTCTCTTTCCATGTCAACTTTTGGAGAAGAGAAATCGTCAGGGAATGTGAATAATCACAATTTCCACTAATTGCTAAGTCCCACACATTTGCAAGGAACACATCCTGGCAGAGCTATTCTGCGTGGCAAGTTGGTGCAGATTCTTTTGCACACTTTCAGCATCCTGTGTCTCATCCTATATTCAGAAGCCTGTGGAGTTTGCATTTTGAGACCTAACCTATCTTCACCAAGGTGACTGTGGGTTTTTCTGGATTTGCCCTCCAGGATATTTTTAATTAGATATAAAGGAATGAATACATTACTTTAAATTATTTTGATGAAAGAATTCTTGCACTGTCATTAACAATGAGTTAAATGAGCTAAAACTTCCCTCTAGTTCCCTATCTTTTGATGAGGAAACAAAGCAGTTCTTTGCATGATTAAGATTTGTGGTATCACGCCTGAAATGAGAAGCTGTAATATATGCTCTATAATTTATGAAGGGTTTTTTAACTCCTGTGTGACCACTCTTCTTTTTCTGACTATTTTTACAGCTGGCTTTGTCATGTTTTGCTTTGGTTTCAGACTCTGACATCAAAAAATTACGTCTATGTTTGTTTTCTTTATTGCTAAAGAAGCTGATTGATTCCCCAAGCACCTTAAAGAGATTTGGCCTTGAAAATTTCTGATGCTTTTTAAAAATTCCAGATCTGGTTGTTTTTAGACTCCTTAGGTTGAACATGAGTTTTTGATAGGGATGATTTAAACCATGGCAAGGTGTGTGAAAACATGTGGAAAACTGTAAAGCAACAAGCTAATCCCTTTAGTCATTTGAAGTGTGCCAGGAGTTCAGAAAGCTTATTACTGGTAGCAGTTTGTGTTTTACTAGCATTACAGTCTAACAACAGTTTCAAGAATATATACAGAGAACAGTTAAAGAAACAATAAAAGTCATTTATTCTTGGAAAGAAATGACTATCCCAGTGAAAAAGAAGGGAATTAAGCTTTGTTGTTGATAGAGCTCTTGGCCAAACTTCAGAATACTTTATTCAGCAATAACAGAGTATTTCAGTTGTTGACATCTTCAGTATTGCGATCGTGTCTGTTGCATAGCTTCTTACAGTGTTTACTTGAAAGAGCTGTCCATGCCAAGCACGAGTCAGATGCCAAAAATGATCAGATCTTGAGGCTTTTTGAAAGAAAGGGGTGATTGTTTGCTGTATGGGCTTTGATTCATTTCAGTTTTAAGCTGTGCCTTGCAACCATGAAGAATCGTTGTATTGCAAGACTCAGGATTTTCCCAGTCAGGTTGTAGATGTGTTATTACATCCCACATTTTGTGAATGGAAATTGATTTCTGTATCTTAGAGCACTGGACCCCTTGTGCATCATGTTGAGTGGCTATTCTGGAACACATAGAGCAGAACAACTGAGGCATTATACCGAGGATCAGTGGGTTGTTGACGTGGGCTATTTTCCTGTTGGCTTTAACTTCAGTCTCAAGCACAACAGAAACTAGTGTAATTGGCTTACCGGCGAGGTTGAAGATGGCAGGTTATTTGAAATATTGGGCAACGCAAACTGTAACACTAATACCTTAAGCGTAGCAAAGGTGCATATTCTGCTAAATAAACTTCAGTAATTACTTTAGGGGTTTTTCCTTTGCAACATTGTAATTTTTCTAGTTTATATTCTTCACAGACTGCTGACCACAGTGACAGTTTTGCTGTTCTTGTATAAAATAACTCACACATGTGTGCACCTGGTCTTCATTATTGTTACATTGCATATATGGTAATGGCAGAATGGGAAATTTTCTTTTCTGATTTCTGCTGATGACGCCTTGTTTTAGGTACAGCACTTTACAAATACATTGTTCATTAAGTGTCACTATCCATTAAGTAGCACTAACAGGTGAAGGGACTGTACAAAACATTCACATCATTTTTACTACAGGAAATATTTGCTATAAAATGCTAAAAACAAACAAACCACAAAAAACTACTTCTTTTTTTAAATCTGCCAACAATATGAACATCTTTGTTTTTACCTTACTGAAACAAATGTATTTGCAAAAAAAAAAAAAAAAAAAAAAAAAAGCATAAAAGAAAAAAATCCAAGCAAAACTTTGGAAAAAAAAAAGTTATTCTTTTGCTTAGTGTACTAAGCTGAATTGAAACACTCAAAAATCTGTTTTTTAAAATGCCACTATCAGAAGTATAATAGATATATGTTGACTCAAATCTACTTTTGGCTGAGTTCAATTTCACTGGTTAGCATGCCAAGGCTAAATTTTGCATCTGTATTTAAAAAAAATAAATTCTTCTCGTTTATTTAGTTTTTCTTGCTTTTTTTTTTTTTTTTTTTTTTTTTTTTTCCCCTAGAAATGTCTGATTCTGAGAAGTTACTTCCCAACTTAAAACTCTAGTTATGCATTTGCCAAACAATAGCAGTGGAGAGGGTGACTGGTTTGCTAAAGGCACGGAAATGTGGAGTTCTCTCGTCTCTACAGGGATGACTGTAACAGCTGAATCAGTGCAGGAGCTCTGTTAGATTCCATTTCTCACAGAGATAATACTTGACTAGAGCATCAGATGTTGATAGGGTTTGGATTCTAACTTTTTAATAGTGGTAGATTTATATGTTTCACAAAAAAGAAATCTGTGCTCAAGCTAGGATTTCTGAGTGTCACCACGAGATGTCACTATGCTGTTAGAAAGAAATCTGTCGAATGACATGAATACCTGGAAAATAAATTATAAAGAGTGAAAATATAAGAAGTTAAAGAAGAGGATTCTTTAGTGCCTTTAGATGAAGTATGTGGTCCTTTGAATAGGCACAATGTGCTGGCATCAACATCACTATTTCCACATTTGTTAGTGTTCCAAGCAAAAAGGACTGTAACAGGTTTTAACTCTTTTAGGTCGGCAAATATTTGAGCTTATAACAGGACAGCTGAGAGGGATAAGTCATTATTGCAGTCTTATTTGCAAAAACAGGAGATACCTATATATGACTGCATAATGTTGCCTTCCAGAGAGTAGGATACGGAACTAGCCAACGTTCTCTGGGCACGCGCCCCACTGACATGGAGCAATAGTGACATCCTGTGGGAATGGTGTAAAAAGGAGTCAAATAAAAGCTTACATCTATACTCATCCTGAATTTATCCACAATTGGGTTTATTCCATGTAATTTTTTTTTTTTATTTTTAAAGGCAGTGTCTCACAAGTAAGTTAATATCCATTCTGAACTATGATTAGAGCATTGCAGCTTTCTCTGCTTTAATTTATTCTATTTGGGGGCAAGAAATTTTTGATTTCTGTTACACGAATGCTCATGTTTTACTTTGATCAGAACTGGAAGCTTAGGAATATTAACACAGCTTTGAATTTACTTATCTTGCTAGTATGCTAGGATATTTTACCTGTGTTTTCCCCTAAAATTAAAGATAATTAACTTAGATTTTATAATGTGTTTAAATTAGATCCAGGTAATCTATTTAAATTATTTTGAAATTGTTTAAAAGACAAAAGAAAAATCCATCCTTTTTGAGACCAAACCAAAACAACCCTCTACCTTTAATAAAAAGGCAGGATATAAAATACCTTAAAATTTGATTTTGATGAGATAAAATAAATCCTGAAATGCCAAATGCTGAACTACTCATTTGTAATATTAGATTGAAACAGAAATTAAAGGAACTTTTTTTAACCAAAGACTTTGGTTTCTGAGTGATCTAAGTGCTTCTCATTTCTTCCCTTAATATTTTGTTAAACTTCTTTTTTTTTTTTTTTTTTTTCTTTTTTTTCTTTTTTTTTTCTTTCTCCCCTGAACATAGATGAAAAACTATCTGGTAATTTTAAAAAGAGAAGTATTTAAACCATGTATTGAAATTCACTAAAAGTCTTCCAAATAAGAAATTTTAAACTGTTTCTGGGATTTTTCTTTTCCCTGGTTTAAAAATGTACATGGATAGAATCACAGCACCAATCCCTGTGAAAGGAATATTTGCACCTCTCTGTAAGGTTAGTGTCTCTGCTGTGGCTATTGTCATCTTTCACTGTGCTTAAACAGTGCATTTTTACTAATTGGCTGTTTGGGAAACTGAAAGGGGGGAAAAAAAAGACAAGGAATATTGCAAAGGTTGGCTGTACATACAGCATCTAGAATAGACTTAGGCTACTGACAACAACTGTGATGGAACAGTTAGTGAACAGAAACATAATAAATAGTTACTGGGAGGTAAATCGGCACCTCTGATGTTGTCCAAAATTGTATTCATCCAGCATTAATAAATCAGATAGCGCGGAGGTATTACTATATTTTAAATCAAGTTAAATTATGACTAAAATGATTACTGAAGGAAAATACCCTTTTTATATTTTGGGTAAGAACATGTAAAGACCACTTACTGTGTCCTTCCAAACACTTTGTAGTGATGTTGACAAAGCTAGTTTAAAATGAATCCGCTAAATGTAGCTATAGCTATTCTTCTATTGGGTTTTAAATGTGTCAGTAACTTCAGAGGGGTGGGTGGAGGATTCTTTCCACATGTATGTGAAAGACGGGAAGTGATTGACAGACTTAAATTAAATTTTAAGTATTTTTGTGTAGTCTTTTCTATGTAGCAAAGACTAGTGAATGGTTTTGCACCCCATTCCTTGCAGGTATCTGTGAGAAGCAGCTGGCTAAGTTGTGTTGGCTGGAAAGAGATTTTTCAGATGCTTTTTACTGGAGCTTTCTATAATTGCTACTCTAGTAGATTAAGAGTTACGCGTGAGATTTGTTTTATTTTGCTCTTCTATTAGAAAATATAGAGAGAGAGACGTGCAAATTTTTGTATCTGCAAATAACATGAATTGTGGTGAGGATCAGTTCCTTGGTATATGAATACTTGAGAAAAATATGAAAATTAATGAACGATTAGAAGTAATGAGTAAAATCCTAGAGTTTTTTTTTTTCTCAGATTAGCAAAGCATTTTTATTTACAGCTTTATTGAAGTTGATAGTACTTCATTCTCTGTGAAGATTTCGGTTTCTGCATTTTAACTGAATAAATGCCATCATTTTTATGGTGTAACTCTGATCTTTTTCTTGTTCTAGATTATTTTATGAGAACACCTTTTCTTTCTCATATGAGAGCAGTTCAAATTAATTTTGTGCTTCAAAGCTGGATTTGAACACTTCTGCAGAAGTCAATAGCAAAGCAATAACTTTCTGGACATTGTGGCTGCTGAAGTTTGCATGGATCTGAAAGCAATTACTTAAGTTAATGAAAGTTAATAAAAAAGAGTCTTTAGACACCAAGGTACCATCTCTGATTCTGGATGTCCTGAGCCTAAAACTTGCTAGAGAGTAGGAGAGTCTCCCAAGGCAGTGTCATATTTTTGTATTCTTCCTTAGGCATTACAGAGTGAGAACTCTGCTTCTGTGGTTATATGGGTATAGTCTTTAATTATATATGATATATTTATTTTTGCCTCAGGATCTCTGTCATAACTTGTGCAGGCAGGATTTGAAAATTAAAGGGACATCATGGCAGCCTGTGTCGTGGCGGACAAGACACATTAGTGGCAGGATGGGTGACCATGTGAGAGCCAGCTACTACACAACTCTCACTCTTTCTCATTTTACTTCCTTTCCTTGTCATTTAGCTTGCTCTTCATTGCAACCTAATTCTGTTTTCCTCTAAGAATTTAACCTGCAAAGGAGATATTAAAAGAGCTGTTATCTGGGGGCACAATCTCAGAATGTTTTGATTTCTTTCAGATTCAAAGCTTTAATACTAGTATAAGATAGTAGTACAGGGAATCTATGCTTATTTTAATATGGGTAAGATCCAAAATTTAGAAGTCTCACTCTCTGTGAAGGCTATGTTATCTATATCTCATTTGCTTGCATTCTGTCATCGCTGAAAACTGTTTTTTTCTTGACCATACAAATTCACAGATTTTCTCAGTAACTTTCATATTTGTGGGTCACTAATTTCTTTCCCCATACCCAGAAAAAAAAAAAAGAAAAAAAAAAAAGAAAACACTTGTTTAAAACAAATATCATTGTCCTTTTCTCTAGTGGTTCTTTCCTTCTAAGACAGTCAAGAAATATTCCTTGTCTTGTCAAGAGCCTCTCAAACACTCATAAAAGTATATTAAGCACTTAGATGTTTTTGTAAAACACAGCAGAAAATGTGAACGTTTATCTGTGTTGTAGATAGATGTGTAGTGATACCAAGTGTGAGGGCTGCAGAGAAGAAAGTATTAAAAAAAAAATCAGCAACAACAGAAAAAACACCAACCTCCTCATCCTGTCAGTAGTAATCTGAGTTGGCTGCTTTTTGTGATGAAAGACATAAAGAACTAAGTGTGCAAAACACAGCAACTCTTCTGTGGTTCGAATGGGGCCCAGTGATTGCTACGAGTATACTGTTGAAAATCTGATAACTTTTTGTGGATGTTTAGATGGTAGATGGATGAGGCCCACTTCTTCTCTAAATCTACTAGTTAAATCTCAAAGTTATTCAAAGTTTCAGTATATTTAGCTTGTGTCCATAAACTAATTTTTGTTTTATTGTAGTTGAAATTAGTCACTGATGTTAACTTCAGTTTTATTGGATTATTTGTTATGAAAGATGACCCTAGATTTCAAAACTTCATAAAGTATGATTTTGTATACTGTTCCCAGCAGCCATTTAAATTAAAAGCTGATGAGGTCTTGGATATATAACTTAAACATTTTTGCATTATTTTTAATTTATTTGAAAGTTGATATACTGTCTTTTTGACCTGGTTGCTGTAAAAAGCTACATTCTTTGGCAAATATTAACCACTGTGTGTGGTCTCAGCTAACATGGACCAAGCCTTGCTTTAGATAAAGACATCTCTTTCCACACATTTCCTAAGCTATAATGAACATTTTTATTAGTGGTTTCACAAAACACGACAAAGTTCCAGTAAAAATAGAGCACAAATCCATTTGTATGTAAAGCATTTAGCATGAAATGTTCCTTTGAGTTCTCTTCTTTATTGTAGGGAGCATTATATTGCTTATTTTCAAACCAAAAGAATCTAAACTTTTAAAGTAATCTAGTTCATCATGTTTTGAGGTATTATGGAAAAACTTTTTTACAGTATCAGTTAAACATAAAATCTTTATGCATATATTACCTTCATAATATAAACTTTCTCTGTAGAATATGCTTTTTTGCTTTTTATTTCAGAAATCACATTCTAATCTCAAGTTATTGACTAGATCAGGAATTGGAACTGTGTTGAACACTGAGTTTTATTGTTCTAATGTACATAACTCTTCAAGTGAATACTTTTGGAAAGGTTTGACTCAATGGAGAACATTTTATTAATACTACCTTTGTGAACTAGGGCAATACGGTTGTTGTAATATTAGTAAGAATTCCATGTGGAACTATTTATGACTTTTAAGAGAGAATGGGTTTTGTTTTAAAATGTATAAAGACTCTTGATGTTGCTCATATTTTCCACAGGCATGTAGACAAATTGTTTTATACTGTCTTGTGTGTCATCATCTCCAAGCAAATGGGTTTTAGAAGCCTTAATTTCATAATTTGTTTCAAATATATAACTGTAGATCAGGATTAAAAAACATAATGCTTGTAGGCAATGTGCCCTAAATTTTCTTTTATTTACCTTCCTAGTACCTTAGGTTTTGTTAGCATACATATCCCCTCCCTGTGTTCACGCGAGTCATAAAATCACACTATAGACAGCAGCAGAGCTTAACATACCTGATAATATATGTTGTATTGCATATTAAAATCTGGTTTTCAAGGAGAAATATTCTTACCCTTGCATTGCACCAGTTGGCTCCACTCCTTCGAGACAGTGCAAAAGCACTCTGCTGAAGGCTGTCTGGTTTGACTCTTATCTCCAGCTGATCCATCTTTCCATGCAGTTTCTTCTGTCTGGATAAGTCCTTCCTGATGCAGCTCATCTTTACCTCCTGTATTTTTTTATCTGTGAATCTGACAGGTATTTCTTGTTTGTTTTCTCCCTTGTCCTCCTGATCCAACACTCTTACCTACTGCTAGAGTGTGAAACTACGGATGTTTTTGAAGTAGGCATTGATAAATGAGAATAGGAACAAACACTTTTTCATGTTAAGAAACTTTACGCCTCTGACAACACCGTACATAGTAGAATCAGAGCACTTTGGTGGCAATCACTGGAAGGGTTGGTTACTCAGTAGCTCTCAAAATCAGCAACTTTATACTGACAGAGCTGCTGAGCCCAAAGTGCACACATTTCAGAACTTCTGGCCAAAATGTTTTTCAAGTTTATTTTCAAAGACAGGGCCCTTGTCTGAACTCACAGGAAGCTGTTCCAAGAGTAGCGGTTGACATGAAAGACTACAGTGTGTCATGAATGGGGAAGAGTAAAAAAAAAAAAATCATATAATAGGAAAAACACATAGAAAAATGTAAAGAGAGGTTGTGTATGTAGGATTAGAACATAAAAGGCAGGAATGGAAAGACTGCCCATTAGTCCATGTGTAAAGAAAACCTGGCCATAATATTTGAAAATGTAGTAGATAATTCCTTCAACTGCTAGCAAACTTTTTTTTTGAACTAATCTATTGACTACATCAAATATTCTTATTAATCTTCCATTACTGAAGTTTAAAGTTGTAGTGCATGGTAGTGATTCTTTTTAGGAGACTGCTTTATTTGTTTGGTCTGAATGTGAATGTGCAGGATTTGAGAAACTTTCTCCTGATAATATTAAATGTGTCAAATTTAAAGTGGTTGGTAGCATTTTCTTAAAATAGGAATATTTCTAGTAGCAGGATCTGAGAAGAAAGCCAAACAGATAAAGTATGAAATATTAGTTTATGTAATAGCTCTTTTGTGAGTTTGACAGTGAGTTTAGCAGAAACGGAACTGGGATCTCTAAGACTGGTACTTATGCATTGCTGTTTTAAATGTCCTTTTCTGTTTGTAAGATTAAATAAAAGAGAAAAGCGAAGACTTCCCTTGAATCTGTACAAAGAATTTGACAGTTGATGGTGGAATGCTCTGTCTGCATTGTTCCATTCAAAAATCATGGTAAAACAAAAATCCCTTGAAGGTGGCAGCCTGAAGGTGACTATCTTGTTTGATCCATGATATTTACAGAAAGTTTAGAAAGAAGAGCACATCTCTTAACTTCTTTGCCAAATTTCAGATGATGAAGGGAGAGTACTAGTGTATTTGAAGGTGTAAGCTGTATTTGTCCACTTTCTATTCTTAAAGCATATACAGGGTTACACTACATACTACATATGTTTGTTAGAGTATGGATTGTATCCGTACATTAGAACTGAGAGTATTAAGACTTATATATTTTTGTTTTGAAAAGCAACAGCAAACCATAAATACGTGCTAGATATACTCTATCTGATGAGCATGAGACCTATAGTGGACATGTACAGTAAATGACTAAAGCCATTCGGAGTTTTTTTTAAGATGTTAAATACACTTTAAAATGTCATAAGATGTCTTGAGCCCTGTATGTAAAGCTGATACTTTCAGAACAGAAAAGTTGTTTTTCCAAAAGTAACTCTTTATTCTTTGCTTCCTAAATTGATGAATGTATTACCAATGTTAGTTGATGTCAGCATAGAAAGATAAAGGCAGTGAATGTCCAAAACTTTTCATAGAGTTTATTCATAGAGTTAATGCACATTGTTTTTTTCAAGTGCCATAGATGATATAACTTTGTAATAGAAGAATGCCCGTTTGCCTATCAATAGTTTCGTACTGAGATACTCTAGGCTTTTTTTCCTAATCAGTGATATAAGAGTGATGAGAAAACTATTCTGTCTTCTAGAGGCAACGGAGGGTCCAGCACTGGCTTTGATACATCTAAGTATCTTTGTGTGCATCAGCATTCTGAAGTGGATGTATTCATGGATTAAATTTGCACTTTGCCTAAACATTAATAAGTTCAATCCACCTGTGTATGGATTTTATGTTTTGAATAGGAAATTGGTCAAACACATGTTCATAACTAGTGTAGAATACTGATTTTTGAACCTCTAGGTTTTTATTTCTGGGATAGAAATGCTCATAAAAAATGTTATTTGAAAAAGACATGAAATGTACTAGCTGTCCTACTTAGCCAGCCAAGTAACTGTTTTCTGTTTCTACAGAAAATTCTAGACTAGTTTAGAAAACATAAGCAATGTGGTTTTGTATGCTATTTTTTTTTGTCTTGTACAGGTTTGTGAAATACCCTTAAAGAAAATATTTTTGTCAGAGGTTAGTTTAAAGCTTTGTTTAAATGTTGTTTTGATAATCTAGCTGTTTTTTTTCCAATATTATTGATGGATTTAAGATATCTGAACTGATAGTGAATGAGCTGCATAAGAATCTTTTAATGATACAAGGGGGTATTGAATGACGGCAGACTTTTTTAGCATCTCTGAACAGTACAAATTGCTAGCATCTTCGCATTTCTGTATGAAGTACCTGCTTAAGGCCCTGTGGGGTTAAGAACGTTGTTTACTCTACTCTTGACTCCTGCAATATAACAATAAAAAAGTGATTAAAATTTAAGTACTCTTGAGAGATTTTCTCTATATCTAATTTCTTGAATGCTGGTATGCATTAAAACTGGATCATTGCATAATACTGTTGTGGTAAGTATTACTGTATTACCTTGTTTAGCAACCAACAGAAATAAGAACAGTAATTTTTTGATAAGTAGTCTTGTCCAAATGTGCTGAGTTCAAAGATTGTTTAGCATTAAGGTTGCGTTAATTGTTTGCTATGTAGGTTATATTAATTCTTTCCTCCGTAGACCTCTATTTTCAGGTAGTTAACATACCACAAAACTCTTTTGCAAGACAAAATTTGATACCAGGGTTCTCACATTAGAGGGTATTTTCAAATTATCCTTTGAGTAGGTGATGATATAAGTAAGTTTCACAAGAAAGGCAAAAGAGAAGTAGCCTCTTTTCAGTGTCTTTGCTTTTATCATGGAAGGAAAGGGGTATGTATTTTAAACTTGGCATCTGCTGATATGATCTAGATGTTCTTGGTATTAAAATTATTTCACTTTTAACTACTATTGTCTTGTGTATTCACACCATGCTAACTAAGCAACTGTCATCTTAATGTACAATACAGTATCATCCTTTCTGTCAGATAAAAAGACTTTTGAGAGTACGTGATAGCTGTGGATACAAATAACTGATACAATTAATATATGACTAAAAGAACTGAAGTTTAAATCATGGAAAAAAAATGAAGTGAAGTATTTCAGAGACAACATATTTTAGAAGGTGGAATAAACCCACACCTGGGTCCAAGTCAGCAGCGTGTTGTGGCTCTGTAGATTTTGTTGTTGAGCTCATCTTCAGCTGTCTGCACAGCACGAAGTGTGATTGCATGCAATGGATGTAATGTGATTGCATACTTCGACAAGCTCTAACATCAGTTCAAGGGGGCTCGTGTCACATACCCACAGCATTGTGGAGTCCAGTGGAAACACTGTTGAACAGTTTAGCCACTGACTCTAGATCTTCCATTGGGCATCAGAAATGGCATAGGTGGTATCACTATTCTTAGCAACATCCACCACCAACACTGAATGAACATTGCCAACAGAGGCAAATGCTGTACCCTGTATATCTCAAGCCCTAAAACAAAGCTAAGAACTTTTGTTGCCACTCATTGCAGGGTCAGGGCAGGGTAGATTTGGAAATAAGGTGCCTTGTATATGCTGCTTTTTAGTTCTTTGTATTTATTTATACTCTTCACGACTGCTCCTTCCATTAGCCAGCCCTCATCAAGAGAGCTCAGGTACTGGAGAGAACTGAGCACAGAACCCTTATTTCCTGAGTATCTTAAGCATGATTTAGGGATGAGATAATCTCATGAAAATATCGGGGTACAGTATTCTGATTTTAAATCAGGATTAACTGTAAATTAGGGTGTGATATTATTTAGTTCTCACAGGAAATATCTGCCCACAGCCCCTGACATCTCCAGTCTTCTCTCTTCAGCCTCAGACTTGGAAGGGTGCCACTTTCATTCAAGGGCACACATGGTTGCAGTTACCTGGGAGGCCATCAAGTTACTATATCTGTATAGGCACTGTGGAATTTGAGCATTATAGGCATACAATAAACATTCTTAAACCTCCATACACAATACTATCTCTTCTTTGAACTGACTATACTATATAGTATATACTCTATAGTCAGTTCAAAAAGGAATGTAGTAGAATTAGGAATTACTTAATATTAGCTATATGTCTGCCTCTACAGCTCCATTTGCATATTCGTCCTCAATTTCTCCACATTTTGCATTGGAAGAGACAGGGCAGTGGTGGGGTATAAGTAAGCAAAGGTGTTCTGTGCAGTGACGTGTTTCTTGAAAGTCGTGCTTCTGAAGTTCAGAGCTGAACTGTGGAAGCATGTGGGAAGGCTTTATTTACTACAGCACTTTGCTTTACAGTCTTTTGGAAGCAGTTCCTCATCACTACATTTACTGCTTTGGTAAAGTAAATCCTTGATTTACTTTAGCTGTCACAGTCTGTTAAAGAATTGTTTTCTTCATGTGCAAAAAGCACACTTCATACTCTTCCTCTCCAGATCCCCCCAGCCCACAAAAACTGAATTCCTTGTACGTTTTTGAATCTGCTTTTTCACCTTCTAAGCCAGTTTATTAGGTAATTTTCTGTTCTGAGGAAGATGATTTAAGATGCAAAATGCATTGCAATGCTTTTTCAACTGATTCCATTATATTCGCTTGGCATTAATAATGTCCTTGTTACCATTATCTTAATAGTTTCTTATATTCAAAAAGTTTCCTGAACCAAGGCTCTACCCTCTCTTGGCTTTTATTTATTTGTTTATTTATTTTTTAATTTAAGACTGTCAAGTATGGTCAGTTAAGAGTTGGACATTCCAAGGACATCAGACTAATGAAAGACTTTCTGAATATCAGAAACATCAATACTGCTGGGACAAACTTTCTTGAGAGTCCATACCAAGACAGACAGATACGCTCACTTGCATATTACCTGCCTACTTTGGCAAGCATATGAAACCAATGAAGGTTATGACCTTCTAAAGCTATCTTGTTGAGGTAATATCCCATCATTTTGCAACATCTAAACGAGCAAAGTTTCTTTGTTAGGCAGTTGAAGTCAAACTGAAAAATACAAATTGTATTGATAGGTTAGAGAGAGATGAGAAACAAAACCCCCAATGTCTGCTGACACCTTGGCAGTCTGTATTATATGAACTTTTAAAAATAATGAAAGCACACCTGCTTCATATGATTATGCTACATTTTACATCTATAGTGAATATTTACAGCTCAAATGGATCTAATTACTATTGATTGATAAAATTGTACTGTAAAGTGGCCAACAACACTAGTTTTAAATATTCATTGATGTTAAATAAAAGAGAAAAACTTTAGAGCCCAGAACTCTTCTCTGAAGGTACATGTGATTATTTTATTCTATGTAAGTTTCACTCATGGCATACTGTTAAACACAATGAGTTATAAGAAGATATGAAGAAATTTGTATTTTAGCCACTGATTTACTGGTCTGCAACATGGAGATGTTTAACATGAGGATGCCTTAATTCGCAGATAGGATAGCATTATTTAAAATTGATTAGGAGCAATTCACAGCAGCCTGCCAAATTGCTAATGGAAGCCATTTGAATCAATTCTCTCATATAATTTAAATGCCATTTCACTGCATATAGTTTAACCAGCAAAGAATCCCAGCTTGCAGCCAGTACAATTAATTATTTATTATTCTTTTCATAAATATTTTCTTGGTCTAAAAAAATGTAAAAACAAAATAAATGCTTATACTCTCAAACTTCTTCAGTGTATGCACATGCTAAATGGCTAATTTGAGAAACGTCATAGTATTAGTTTTTACTTACGTATGTCAGAAAGCATTTGTATCTTCATGTCAGATTTTTTTCTTACCTGATAGCTTTTTGTGGAGTGTGCATTTAAAGCTAAATTGCAAATTGGATTCTGCTGTTAACTGAGGGGCCTATTCAGCAAAAATTATATATAGGCATTTTTCAGAAGGTCGTGGAATCCATCTTTGCTGAGGTGATGAAGCAGGGAACTCCTTTTGGCTGCAGAGTCACTTTTGACCGGATCTGCCTGGCCATTCCACAGGGGAATTCATTGCATTGAGGTTTGGTGTTTGCTATCGCACACTCATCCATCACTGAAAGGTTGTCCTATCTAGGGGTTAATTTTATTGTTATTTGCTTGAAAATCAATTGAATTAAGCTTGAGAACTAATGGTATATTGCCCTAGTTTAAAAATAAACATTCTGGTGTTTGGCTGCTACTGGCTGAGATTTTGCGCAGTCAGCACTAGCAGGAAGAATATCTTTTAATTTCATGCTTTGCCCACTCATCTATTGCACTGCCAATTGCAACCACCATGGTGCCAAACAAGTAAAAATATAGATCATATAAAAACATAGAGCATCGTTGATGCTGGTGCAGCATAGGAAGTGCATTACTGGGGCAGCTACTCTTCAGATGGAAATAGCGTATTGAAATCCTTTCTGGTCATCGTTAGCTGCTGTCTGTTGTGACCTAGAGAATCCAAGAAAATCAGTAGTCTGTTATTTTTTTCTCTTCAGTACAAAAAGCATTTTTCAGTGTCTTTAGCTCATATACAGTGATGGATATTGTAAGGGTTAAAACACATCTGAAAATTAATCAACCCTCAACTGGCCTTTTTTCGCTGGAGTTGTGATATGTAAGTTGACCTCGAGGTGTGCTAATAATATATGTCAAAGATATTTAGCAGGCTTTTGCCATACGTGCCTACATAGATATGGTGGGCATGTGACTGGACTGATTATGGACCTGAAGGCTCTTCCCCTACAAAATATGTGTATCAAGTCAAGAAAGGTCAGCCTGCAATAAGGGTATTTAAGAAAGAGAGCTTCGGCTGCCTAGGCACAGTTGGAAATCTAATACCTATTTAAGCAGCAAGGTTTTACAAGTAGTCTGGTGAACCTATTTAAGAGACTAAAAATTCCTGAATAAAAAGGGGAGAGAAAAACATTAAGAAATTTTGCTGAAAATGTAGGAAAAATCTTTGGTACTGTTTGTAAACCAAAGGACTTAAAAGTCAGTTATTCTAAAACAGAGGAGGCAGCTAATGTCTGTTAGGTGTTGCTCCCCAAAATAGCACAAACAAAAAGCAGGGCTGTAATAGAAATTATTTGGGTGCATTTTTTTATTTTTATTTTTTGAATTATAAGAAAAAATATATATGCTAATGGGACTGTGCTGTTTTTTGGGAGTGTTTTTAACCTTTTTTTTTAATGGTGAGAATTATTGCTTTTGTAATGCGAAATGCATGAAGGAGAAATGGTGACAATGAATGTGAGCGAAAGCACACCAGAAGAAAGCCAGGCCATGCGTCTGGAAGCTGGGAGTTTTGAACAGCCTGAGCTCTGCCTGACAGAGCAGAAGCCTTGTGGAGGGGACCTGCTATTCCTGCACGCATCCAACATTCCGATCATTCTAAAACGATTGTGCCTTGTTTCCCTTTCTTCTTTGAGATCACACTAGTTTTACAGAAAAAAAAAATAGTTCCTTAACTGTATCCACTGGTATTTTAAGACTAATAAATAATTCTTCACAGTCACTCAATCACTCTTGGTGCAGACTTCAAAAGATAATTTATTTTGCAGATAGACACCTCTGACAGCACTCTGGAGGCCATCCTTTCAGGCATAGCCACTTTCAAGAAACCAAGAATAAAACATCCTGCTCGATCAGGTTTTTATGTGATGAAGCCACTCCTTGATAGAGAAATCTAATCAGTACACTGGGGAAGAAGGGGGGCTCTACTGCTGTCCTGTTTCATTATGGTTTCCTGTCCTGTTAACTAAGGAAATGGCCAGTAATGTGCTTGCCGATCTTATCGGCTCATACACAAGCACCAACTGGGAAAGGAGACTGAAACCGTGAATGCCTGGAGGAACTCATGATGTCCAGCAGATTCTAGACATGGGAATGGTGGTGGGATATAAAACAGAGAAACACAGGTAATGGGAGAGAGCTAGGTGAGCGGAGACGGGTTTCAGAAAAAAAATAAGCGACCTGGTTTTGTTTCACTAAGCATAAACTTGTTTTTTGCTGATAGGCAACAAAATAGCTAACATGTTACAAAACTATAGATCATACAATTCTTTTCTGAAGTCCACTGGTAGGATAGTTTAAGTGCTGTCTGTCTCGGGGAACGTCTTTCAAGAACTTAGGCAGTACCTCTTGTTTTTTATCTTCTCGTTTCCCTGTCTCAGGACAAATTTCCAATATTTCCTTGGTGATGCAGTTTGAGTGGGGCTGTCATAATGAGCTGCTGTGGCACCAAACTTTAGTCCGCAGACGTCAACATGGTCTTTTGGGCAAGATTAGGAAAATGTACTAATAAACATTGTGTCAGCTTGACTCTTTTGAAAAATGCTTTTTTTCTTATTTCTCTTCATATTGCAAAACAGAGATTACTGCATATCAAGAGATTAAAGCCTTCACTGGTAAAGAGACATTCATATGAATGAAAATAATTTCTTTCTATGCATTCTTTTATCCAAGTAAGTGAACTTCTGGGAGATATACTGACTTATTTCATCAGGAATTTTAATTCTGAAGGGAAACTAAATGGAATAGAAACTGTTTCTAAATATCTAAGGTTACAACTTTGCTGTAACTGGAAATGTAACTCCCTGTTATGGTAATATTTGATCCACTTGCTGATTTCTCAGCACTATTTGGATTACTTAAAAATGTCTCACCATAACAACATTTTCCCCTTTTCTGTTTCTTATGGTAAATGTGTTTCTTTTTCTTATGGTAAAAGATTTTTTTGGAACTCTTTTTGTGAAGTTTTAAAATAAATAAAATTTACAGCTGGTGGAGAACATAGTTTTTACATACTGGACCTTATCTCAGTAACCAATTTTTTCTTATGTCTCAGAACTCTCATTAATTTTTCACAGGCTTGTGATGGATAGTTTTTATTTATTCACGTCTGAGGTTCTGTTGTGTGAAAAGGACTCATTTTATAACATTACATATTCATGGCTTGGGATAGATGGGATAAGGAACTTATTATTAATGTGTCACAGTGGGAAACTTACTCTGGGTTCATTTGCGAATCTTGTTAAATGTGGTGCGGTCAGCAGACAGTACTGAAGTTTTTGATACATTTTATTGGAGAAGGGCAAAGAGGTTCAGTGATGCTTCCTTATCTAAACAATGCAAGTAAGATGGTGTCTTTCTAAATGCATTTGAAACATGTCAGTAACACAAGGGTAGAAGCAAAATATGCTTGAGCAAAACTAAAAGTCAGAACCACACAATTTTTTAGGACTGTTTCCAAGTGTAATTTGGGTCAAAATCTGTTTAAATCCAGTTTGCTTAATTGAATATTTTTTTATGTCCGGTAAAAACATAGGAGTTACTTGCAATAAAGTGAACTGATAGAGTATTTCAAAACATGTAACTTGATTTGTAACTCGATTTGTTATCTGGAGTGACTCATCGTGGCCAAATTTCACTGAGATTATTTTGTTAATGCACAGTTGTAATTTGTAAATCCTGTTCCACATATACATGCAAAAATGTTTTGAATGTCTATGTATGCAGTGTATAAAATAAGAACTGAAGAGGTAAGGTTTGGTGTGAACTCCTATTTTAGACTTCTAGTATTGGATCTGTTTGAAAACAACCAAATACCCTTTTTATAGGGTCACAAAAATATTCGTCTTCAAAGCAGAACATTTTGTACCTCTAAAATTTAAAGTAGAGGCCCTTTCCTGTGTATGCTCAAAATGAAAACTTTTATATTAAATGGTTCTCTCCTTGTTTTCCTAGATGGAGAAATGGACAAAGAGAGGAAGTCTAAGTTAGCTATGCTTCTCTCTTCCAGTTATTTATGAAATATTGTTACCTTTGTACTTACATTATTTTTGGCCATCTAGAAAGAGATTATTATTTTTGAGTGTGCTAGAGATGAATCCATTTTTTTTAACAAAGTAGATCATGGGTGAATATATTTGCGTTTAAGATGTCTGCAGTTATTCAAATATTTAAGAATATATTCTCAAAATTCAATTTGAATTATAATTTCTTCTTGTTGTTATGTATTTTCTTTCTTTCAAAAAGAATAATAGAATATACTAAATAACTTTAAGCAACTTAAGCAGTTTGAGATGACCGGGACAAGACAATTTATGGTGGCTGTATTTTAACAGAAAAGTTACGGTGATGCTAAGTGTTAGCTTTATTAGGGATCCTATCGGTAGGTCAATGGTATTATATTGTCATTTATAATAGAAGAGCTAGGCAGTAAGAAAACTATAGTCTATTAAGAGTTTGTGAGTGCGTGTGTGTGTGTATACAGTGAAATAATATCTAGTGTAATGTGAAGTGACAGTCAAAATTACAGCTTTTCTCTTGCCGCAAGGGTACTTCTCTGCCAAGTATAGTAATATTGTTGTAGCAGTGTTCAAGGTTGTCAGCAGTTCTTGGTTACTCTGCAGAGAGCCATAACTGTGTGTGGAAGCAAGGAGCTTCCTGTCGAGGGAGATACTATAATTTTGATATATATTTGTTGGTGCCAAACTGCAATTAAATAGGAGGCGTTGGAAGAGGTTTTATTTAACCAACTCAAATTTGTTGATTAATTAGTTAAAAGCAAAATATCCAAAAGTATATCCTGCTCTTACATGAATATAGTCTAAATTATAAATTTATTAGACATTTGTGGATGCACAGAGAAGTGTTATTTTTACCAAATAAACTTTATTTCTGCTGATAAACTTGGGATCACCAAGAAAGTGTAGGACATACTGTATTTTGCTAAAATATTAGCACTGAGGCTAATTGTCTATCATAAAATTATTTTAAGGGATAGTTATTGACTTCAGTTTTTTAGACGTTGGCATGGAGACTGTTTCTTCACAAAAGCGCATTTTTTTCAGGATGAGTCAGGACTAAATGTGTCACAAAACTGTGTATTAACCATATTGGAAGCAGTAAAGATTTTCTTCTATTTCCCCACTTTGAAAAGGCTGATAATGGTGTCAGCACTTATATTCAGTTGACAACCATTTTTCTTGATGATTAGATTAAATAAAATGAGGTGAGGGGAAGAGGTGCTTGAAAAACACTGCTTTAAAGAAAACCAGGAATTTTCCTGCTGTCCTTCAGCATGCACATACTTACATGATTTATTATTGGCATGTTGAAAATACAGTGATATGCTAAGGGACTTGCCAAATGGAGCCTAAGAATTGCTTAGCCAAAGGATTGCCTGAAGGATTACTTAGCCAAAACCCCCATTGACTTTTGCTTAATAGTTTCCAAGTGGAGCTGCTGATGCACGTTGCGACGTACTTCCCTATGCTGCACCTCCAGTCCTTTCTTCCTTGATTTCTGTGGGTATCTGTAGCCTGCAATGCCTGGGTATGACTTGCATTACAGGATTTGATACTACAAGCTAAATGGAAGCCACAGGATCTAGCACTTTTCTTTTTTTTTTTTTTTCTATTTTTTTTTCCCCCGATGGATTTATGTAGAAAGAGAAGACAAATCCAAAAATATATTGTGAATAACTTCTCAATATTTTTAATTTAGCTACAACCAAAATAAATCTCAGCTGCTTTATGCGGAAGAAGGGAAATAAAAAGCAAGAGACTTCCTGTAAGTTACTTTTTTAAATGAAAACTGGGTGCTCAGCGGGGAGTTTGCAGAACTGGAAGTTTTTCTGCTGTTATCTTAAGCGCTATCCATTTATCCCAGAACAGCTTGTACGTTTAACTTAGTCTGGAAATCTTCTGTGTCTTATTTAAAAAAAATGATTATATGCTGAAGTTTACAGATATCCTAACTAAAATTATACCTTGAAGTGGCCAACGAATCATAGTGCCTAAAAGTAAAATGAAGCAGTAGTATTGTTTACGGTTTGAGGCCCATCCTCAGCTCCATGTGCAAAGGTGTTGGCCAAGTGCATTGTGATGGCAATTTCCCATAAGAAATAGGAAAGATGCTACAAAGAAAAGTTATGAATATTACAGAAATACCTGTTTTATGATATTTTTCTCCATGGCTTCCCAGAATGCTTTGACCTGTATTTCTGATGCTTGTCATCAGCACTAGAGCTTTCTTTTCTGGAGCAAGGTAGTAAGCTTAGAATCTGTGCATGTTATTAGAGCTATGTACTCTGATATGCTTTTTTTTTTTTTTTTTTTTTTTTTTTTAATATGTAAAATACAGAACTATCTTATGATTTTCTGCATCATGTTTTCAGAATTTCCTCTGTCTGTTGGGTTTGTGAACATACGTCTTTGTTTCTAATTCCTTTGATGCCACTAGAAACTGCTTTTTTCCTGTGAAGCCTCACCTCTTCGTATAAAATCATTAGTTGTCAGGAGCTGATCAAACGAACATGTTTGCATACAAAAATTCATGTACCAATGTACACCTAACTCAGCATCTTTAACCCAAGTGGACCTGGTATCCTGTGTGTAACAAAGCTGTTTACCAAATGTAAGTTCTTTCAGAGTGCTGTATTAATATGTTGGGTTTTCTTTTAATTGAATTAGTATATTACACAGTGAGATAGATTATTTTCTGTGGCTTTGCAGTTGCAATTTGAGAACAGATACAATCTTCTTCAGCTGAAGAAGAAAGCAATGTCTGCTCTTGGTTTCCTGAAGCTTTCCTTCTTCAGACAATGTATTTGGATACACAATTTGAATCTTTCTGAAGAAATAGAAATTGAAAAATTTGACCCCTCCTTCAAAGCACTGGTAACGCTGTGACAACAGTGGGTTGAGCTAAATTCAGCTATGTCAAGCAAGAACTATAAAAGTAGATAGATTGCCCTCTAAGCTTCACTTTATTGGATATTGTAATTGACATATAGTTGTCATTTATAATCATCTGTCCATTCCTGTGAGTTGGGAGCAGTAAAGTTAATTGTGGCTGCTCATTTGCATTAATCTCACCTCTGAAGGGTACAGTAACCCATTAATATCATGTCATGATGAATTATCACAAATAACATTGAACATATTGATTAATGATCTCTGAGATTTGTATCTCGTTAAAACATTTTGTTAGCTCTTTAAACTTTTAAGCAGACAGTCAATGTATGTGGGAGAGGTTTAGAGATCACCCAAGAGGTGATGAAAAGTTATGGAATACATTTTGGGTCACTAATTAAAACTTGTTTATAAGGTTTTATACTAATTTTTTAAATGATTTTTCTTTCTGAAGGTATAGGGCTTGCAAGCTTTTAATCACAAAAATTGTAGTATGATTATTCATTGTTTACAAAGAGAATAATTTGCGTTAGAGTTGGGATGATATAAGAAAAAACAAAGAGCATTAAAAATTGGAAATTGTCATATTTCTTTGGTTCTATTCTAGAACAAAAATCATATTCAGAGTAGCATTTATTTTTTTTTTTAAATACATAGTTGGTGGTCATGTAATTTGAAGTAGCTGGTAATTAAATATTTTAACATTTTTATTATTGCCTGCTAAAATTTCTGTAAGCTTAGAAGCATAAAGAGTTTAGGGAGGAAGGGAATTTACACCACAGTTCAAGAAGGTGACTTGGCAAGATAGAGCTAACTCCTTTGCATATCTGAGTATTGTGTTTCAAGAGTCTATGAAATATGTAGTATTTTAAATCATTCAGCAAATTGCCTTTTTGTAAAGGTTTCTTTGTCTCCTTCCACGTGAAGTTGCTGTATTTGAGTGGGACCTTTTTAATAAATGATGGCTCTAGCAGACCCTAGATCTACATTTGAGACAGACGTTTCCCTTTCTCCCACCTGCAGTAAATTGCCAGTATAATTATTTCAGGGGAAACTACAGAGATTCTTTTTTTGTTTGTTTGTTTTAAGATCTGAATATTACTGGTATTTCTTTTCCCATTGTTCTTCTTCTTGAGTCTGAGGAGGGTCACATACACAGAATATTTTGGGTAAAAGCAGCTTTGTTTTTTCAGTCTGTCTCATTCTGTTTCATTGGGTGAAGCCAAGGAAGGAGCCTGTTTTTTCTGTTGGTCCTTCTCAAGAACTAATCATAACCTTTTTCTTCGAACCATTGCCCTTGTTACCTAGGATGAAGCTCACAGACTGCCAAACTTTGAAATAAGCTAGTTTTGTAGACGATGCTAATATGAAGATTAGAGCAAGAAAACCCATCCTTTCTAACTTGAAGATATGATATGGCAAATCTTCACAGATGTGCCATGACTTCTGCTACTCTGGACGTGTACGGTAGCTAGCTGTCGCATTGTCCTTCCCCAGCCTGGGATTTTTTGTGTGCTAACTAACACAATTTTAACTTATTTGCTGGCTTTTCTAGCCAACCCCTACAATCTTCTTTCAGTAATTCCTGAGAGTCCGTTTCACTGGCACACGAGGCTGTAGAGTCAAGGATTATATTCTAGCTATAATTTATGATTAACTAGATTTATGGCTGAGATCCCAAAACAGCCTCAGTAGTGTGGCCTGAGGAATTGAAGAGAAAATGGAGACTATCATTCTGAATTGTTTGCTTCTCTGGATTTCAGAAAAAGTATCTGTTATTAGTTGTTGTTTTTCTTTTTTTTTTTTCTCTTTAAATATATGATTTGCAGTTGTGAAACAATCAATTCAATTTCACACCAAAGAATTTAGCACTAAAACACGTATTAAAATCCTCAGCCCTTGTGTTATTAAACTATCTGGTTTAAACGTTATTGCCACGTAAAGCTGATGCAGTGAATAATGCATATTAGACATCATGCCCCCCTGTTACTATACTCCACCTCCCCTACAGGGGTGTGGGGGGACACAAGTAGGGTTCATTTTCACCCATGGTATTAATCCTTATTCATTTGAAAAACCTGCTAACGGAAATATTTCCATTCAGCTCATTAATCAATTGTGATTTTCATTCCCTTGTTTTGTAAAAGCTGTTGCAATAAATACTTTTTTCACAAAGCGAAAATCTAAGAGATGGATGCAGCAAGCGTAATTAATAGCACCCAGTTACAGAAGATCAGCAAGTTTGTGAGATTCACATGCTGCTTTACCATATGGCTGCCCAGTAGGCGAAAAATTTGATTAATGTTTTGAAGTAGTTTTTTTTCAGCAAATATTACAGCCCCAGATGAGGAATTTTACTTTCGAGTATTGTTAGACTTAACTAAGATAACAGATCTTTTGATTTAAAGCTAAATAATATTTTGATCTCCTGAAACTCTACATGCAAAAGAATTAGTCTTGCTGTATAAAGAATGGACCCTATAACTTATCTATAATTCAGCCGAAAATGGTTAAAAATTTGTTTCATCTTAGCTTTTTATAAGTTGATTGGTTTAAGAAAGCAGTTACAAGTGCATGAGTTTTTGTAAAAAGCATTTCCGCTATCAAAAAAAAATAATAATAACAAAATCGAGTTATTCTTTGTAATTTGTCATGCTGTTTTTCTTTCTACTTCTGTGAAAAAAAGTAATGATCAAAGTTGAGCAGTTTGCTGGTAAACAATAAGAAGATACTGTGTGGTCACTTCAGTAAAAAAAATTACTTTAAATAACATTATGTCAGCAAAACCATATGATGTATTTGCTTTGCTTTGTGATAATTGTAGTTAGTATTTAATCTATTGATTTCTCCACCCCCTCCCATACATGCCGTGTTTACCTGAAATGAAAAATATTTACAGAAACGCATCTGAAGAGTATCACAATTCAGGATTGAGTGCTCTCATGCACAGCTAACACACAGCAGGAAGTTTTGCTTTTCTCTCAAACTCTCAGTTTAATACAAGGCACATGAGCAGCTGGTGAAGAACAGATTCAGGGTGCTGAGCCGAAATGGAGTGGAGAGCAGCTTTGAATGGAAGTCTTGCTGAGCTTCCAGAATGCTGAAGATAAAGCATTACCTAACACTACTTTGCCACTTTGGTTTCTTCTAATTGCTTCAGGTAATGCTGAGGTTCAGAGTCTGGTGGGATGCTAGGGCTGAAAAATGAGAATTTCTGCATTTAAAGTTTTGCATTTTATTTTTATTTTTATTTTTTACAGTGATATCATCTTAGAAATCATTAATAGACTGTAAGGGTATGGTAACATGGAAAATAATTCAAGTATCTGTCCATATCCCCAAATCAGAGATCTTGGCACAAAGTACTGAATATATGAATAAAGTGATAATATATTGTTTCATGGGAGGGAGTGGGACCTCAAACCTAATAATAAAATAAAGCTGAATAAAAATAAAACCTTCAGTTGTTTCTAACCAAAATTTTCACCACTGACAATTCGAGGCAGTGCATGACAATAGGTGGTGTCCAGTTGCATTAGTTACTGCTGTTAAACATCATAGGTAGGAAACCAGCTGTGAAGTTGGTGTTTATTTATTTATTTATTTATTTATTTATTTATTATGAAAAGCTTAAAAGAGAGCATTTCTGAGGTAGTGAAATTGCAGGTTTTACTTTGGGAGAACACTAATGTCACGACAACTTGTGTTTTAGATTAACAGATAGCTAATGGATGACAAAGCAATGTGACCAAATCCATACCCTTAACATAGAAGGACGGATTGAACTATTTTATTCGACTGAGATAGGGCAGTTAATTAAATTGATACAAGCTTCCCAGGCTTGTGATGTCTAGAGACCAGCATTAGATATTTTTTTTAACATTACCAGATTTCTTGTGAATTGTATTAAGTATGAACACTTTTATTAGAGTATTTTCCGTGTATTATCTTTTTTCTTGTCCATATAAGTCTCTCTTGTCAGTGATTTATTTCTAATTAGAACACATTTTATGCTATAAGCCTATGTAATATGCACCAGTGTTTCCCTTAACCTGTGACTAAGCTACATGCTGATGCTAAGATACTGTGTTATATGCTCGTAAAAATGTAGAGAAATTGATATTTTAGTATTTAATTTTCTTTTCTCCTAGTTTTGGTTCAGTTATTCAGAGAATAAGTATTTTCTGTGGTTTAATAGTGGGACTGTATTTTTAATTGATATTGTCTGCAGAAGAGGGATGCTTGAAGCTGCTTGAACTGTGTGATTAAATTATAGCATCGGATGCAATTAGTACTTAATCTGAAAGGGTGGGGGGTTTGGGGGGTGTTATTGTAAGTGTTTCATGTTGCTTGGCTTTTTAATTCCTTAAATAAAGGAAAGTGTTTACTTGGTACTGTGACAGACGTTCCCTGTTAATGCTCACATTTTTAACTGTTTCAGAGTTGCTGTTCTGCTTTAAATCTGTCAGGAAGGTCTGTAAGGGATTGTCTATATGAAGAGACTGTAGAGTGGTCACTCTAAAAAGCTCCTTAGTGTAGTACTTTGAATTTTAAATCACGCACATAATTCAAAGGTAATGTAACTTTCAGTGTTGAACTTAAGTCCATTCAGTTAAATGGAGAAAAATGAGTGACATAAGGAATGAGTTATTGATTTGTTGTAGGAAAATGACTTCTGTAATATAGGAAGTATGGTAAAAGGAACAGCTTAATTATTTAGGGGGCACCGTTGAAAAAAGTGCTTTTGCAGCATTGCAAATTGTCTAAATAGGAGTTGTACAACAAGGTTTTTTTGTAATTCTTTCTTAAAGACAAATTGTAGTGGTTTATTTTTTTTACTCATACGATGGAGCTCATATGGTTGCAAAATATTTTTGTATTTGTGCAGCTGAAGCAGAAAAGCAGGCAACAAAAAAACATGCTTAATGGTGAAGGCACAGCAGCTTTTAACTGTTTTGCAGCTATTTGCATTATGTGTGTATTGAGGACTGAGGGCTGGACAAGAAAGAAACAAAGTTATTATGTTTTTAGTAGGTGACACGAACTTTTAAAATATGAATTTATCAGATAAATATATGTGACAGTTTATATTTGTTCTAATAAATTTTTAAATATTGTATTTGACGATTTATAAAATATCAGATAAGATATATTTGCTTTGGCTTTTTCCATATGGTCGGTCTTTTGATTTAGTAGTATTCTTTGCTGAAGGACTACAGTATCATGTTATTTTGACTGCAGCTCACAATTTTTGGCAACATCTCAGATAAACAGAATATTTGTGGTTAATTGGTTGAACATGTTCAACAATTATAATTATATTAAAACCGTAATGTGTTTGAACATTTGCCCACTGCAGGCTGCTAATATGCACTAACTTAAATTTCTGTCTTTATGACTGGAGCTAGCTTGTAGCTGGTTTTATTGAAAAAATCTGTGCTAAGTTTGAAAGTGTATGTGTTCCAGGGTACCTAATAGCACCAGTCTGCTTTAGAGTTTGACATGGTGCACTATAGATAGGCCTGTGTTTTTAGGGACGTAGAATTTGGTCTTAAAATTTCTTTTATTCCTGAAATGAGATCTGTATATGCAGTATTCCTGAAAAGAAATAGGAGTCAGTAGTATTTTTATTAAGTAAATTTTCAAGGATTCTATTTTGTCTTTCTATCAAAGACTTTCAAATGAAATTAGGAATTGGAAACTTCTACACTTTCAATGTTTTGTTAAGTCCCAAGCTTGTGATTTGTATTTGCTACTGCACTTAAAGGCAATGACAGCAGGCTAAGTACACAGTTAATATAAAAGAAGCATATATACATACATATATAAAAATAAATTAATATAAAAGATTAAATTCTAAGAATGCTAATGGAATTAGGCATGTTTAGGCATGATTTTCAGTGGAATTTGAGTGCATGGTTTCCTTTTTGTGTTTGTTTGTTTGTGACTTCTGCTTGGAAGTTTAAAACAATCTGATTTTGCTCAAGAATTGGAAGCTGCTATTATTGTAGGGTAGGTAAATAGTGCTGGTTTTGACTTAAAAGCTTTGGCAGTTGATTACCTGAAGAGCCACCATTGCTTTGTCTGGGTGATACCCTGCAGCTCTAAAAAAAATAGAGGCAATTATGCTTGCAGCCCCTTGTTTTAATTGAGTGAAGCCTAATGACTTCTCTTCTATAATGCTCCATGGACTCAAAGCTGTGCATGACAGACTCCCCAGGGACCTGCCGCATAGCCTTTCCCAAACACATGTTTTTGGGGAAAGTAACTGAATGGAGGGGTCAGCCAGAGGCTGAAGCTGGCACAGCAGGAAGCGAGAAGCAGCACCAGCTCTGTCCCCAGTGATGCAATCAGCCTGCTTTCTTTTCTCTTTGGATATTTTGTCCCTTGTGCTGGTTGGCGTTGAGCGCATTTGTGTTCTGTCTTGATTCCTTCCCTCGTTAGGTTTCTCTTCATCAGTAGCTCCCTCCCTCTTTCTGTATCATTTTATGAAGAGGTTTCTGTGTTTATATGATCACATGCTAAATGTTTTCTTATCTTTTGCGTGTCTTTTAAAATTTAAATTCAAGGATATATAGGGTGTGTGCTTCTTGCTTGTGTTTCTAGCCTCAGAGAGCCTGCAGCTTGTCCCTGGAAAACCAAATTACTTTATTGCAGTAATTTCATCCTTCTGTTCCTGACTTTCCATGTCTCAAAAATGAATCTGATTTTCCTCGTGGCCCTGGTGAAATGCTTTGAAATATATAAAAAAAAATAATAATAAAATTTAAAAAGTAAGTAAAAAGGAACAAAAAAGGTACAAACCTCTTTAACTGCAGTATAGCATATTGAATAAATGGTTGTTTACTCTCAGGTTTCTGTAGGTTAACCAAGGACTTCTCAAATCTGGGGTTCTCCTCCCCACTCCCTGTATGACAGCAAGATGTGCTCTTGTTGGGCAGGAGGAATCCAAGCCCCTTGGGCCAAGTGGGAGCTGCGCCCCTGGGAAGCCCATGTAGCCCGCCTGAACAGCACCGACTGCAGCAAGGCACCCAAAGTAACAAAACGCCATGAAAACATGCAAGACAAAGAACTGAGTAGTAATAAAATAAAGTGAATAAAAAATAATTAAAATAAGTTTAAAATAAGTAAGTAGTTTTGAGAGGAAAGCTGGTGATGAGCAGTGATAGAGGTGACCATATCCCACCAGCTGTCTCTTTCCCTGCTACTCAGAGCCACTTCTTTACTGGTAGGGTCAGTTTTGGAAGACGGACTTAAGTGCTTGTGTGCTAGAGGCTTTTGGGAAAAAGTCTGACAGTCTTCAGGGAAGTCAGCCTTTTAACTGCTCCACTTTTGCAAAGCCAGACCTGAAACAGGCAACTAGAGAGGATGCTCATGGGGACAGAGGGAACATTGAATCGAACAGCAATGTTTAATTGTTTGGGCACTGATCCTGCAACAGGGTGGCAAAATGTGTCTGATCATGGAACTCTGATGGAATGAAAGCTTTGCAAACATTTCCCTTGATCCAATTAGTCTGTATTTCTTGTGAGAGTTAATTCCTCATGATGTTGGAAATAATGACTAATGGCTATCTCAAAATGTGGCTAAATTAAAATCATGCAGGATTACCTGTTCAAAGAGAATCTCTATTGCGTAAGTTTATACTGGTAATTATCTTTGGTTTATTTATTTATTTTTGGACTGCTGATATAAAAACGTAACTTTCTCTTATTATTTTAATATTCGCTTTTCTTCCTGCATGGATCATTTATTTGTGAACTGGTTATTTCAGTACAGGCTCAAAGGTAATTTCATGGTTTATAGAATTTATATCTGAGTGTTTAATGAGGAAAACATATTGTTTTCTAACACATGAAATAGAGAATCTTTCATTATATTTTTATTTTCCTTCCCTAATATTACATGTATATCAAGTTCAGAGCCTTGAATACACCTATGTATAAAATTACTCCTTTTCTACACATGGGAAATATGAATATTTGCAACTCAAAAATCAACATGCACAGACTTAGGAGGTGATTTTATTTTTAGTGAATCCAAATGATATACATTAACTACTTTTTTGTTTCTGAATTGTGCTATAGTATACATTTGGAAATACAGTAACAGTATATTACTTTTCTGTGATTTAGGTTAGGAATTATTGCATTCAAATGAATTTGAAAGCCTTGGGGATAATTCATACAGGATATAAATTCCTTAGCAGATTATTCCTTAGCGAACATTATCAGATTCAATATAGTTTATGTGGTCAAACATTAATATATTTGATCAACTCCCCGTTTTTGCTCTTCATTAAACTCCAGAATCTCTCTGGAAGATTTTTTTTCTTAATAATATAGATAAACTTGATTACTTGGTGTGGTAAAAATTAGCAAAGACAAGACAATGATTTCTCTTTGTTACATTAGTTTGTAGAATTGTCCCATTCCCAGCATGACTTCTGTTGTGGTAGATCATGTATTAATGAAGGACACTAAATATCAAATTTACTTTGAGCCCTTTCTAGGTATATTTCCTGAGAGCTTTCAGTTTATCTATTGCACAGTTATCAATGCCTTTTCACTCCAAATCAGAGTCATTATCTGCTATCTAGATTGTGATTGTTGTTTGTTTGTGTTCAGCAGCTCATGAAGGGTCATGCCTTCGATTTACAATTGTGTAAACTGGTGGATGCTTTCAGCATCAGTTTGATCTTTTGATGGATCAACAGCTTTTCTGGGCTGCCTCTTTAAGTACTTAAAAATACATCTGACTCTGATATTTTGGCAATTTTACATCCTGTGTTAATTATACTGCAAAGCACAAAATCTATCATCAATTTTCAAAAAGTGTCTTAAGCCTAAAAGGCTTTTGAGCACTTGTGGCTGATTTGACGTGATGAAAGTAACCTTTAAAATAGCTTCTAAGTTTCATGATACAGCAGGAACTAATTCCACTTCCTTAGAGTGAAGGTTTGAAAGAATGGGGCTCTTAAGTCCAAAAACCAAAACCACCAAACCAACCCCAAAACATAAAATGTGCCCAACAGTTTGAGCCTTTTCACAGCAAAGATTAAATACAGACTTTTACACTGGAGTGGAGTAAGTATTGTAGTAAAGGACTGCTCAGTAGTAATACCCTTGTGTTGTTGATTAATCAAAAGTTCATGTGAGTGTCTGAAATTGTAGAAGTGAGTGGTGCACATGCTGGAGTTGGTGTCTCCCTGTCCTCTGTTCATCATTTGCTGTGTCATCCTTCAAGTATTACTGTATTGGAGATAAGTAAAAACCTCTGTAATGTGCTCGTTCTACATTGCCAAGGGAATCAGGCCGGGAATGGGCACACAGGCTATGTGAAGTTATTCAGTCTCCGTTAAGTAGGCTTATGGATGTGTGACTCAGAGTAGGCTATCTGCTTTTGCCAGGAGTATTTTTCTGAACAGGTTCAGCCTGGTTTACAGGGCTTAAAACTTTCCCAGATGTCATGGGATTGACAGGTGGTAGCTCTCTGCTATGTGCCTAAGTTACAGAAAAAAAAAAAAAAAAAAGCTCTTGTAATGCTGTTCTTTTTGCTTCTTTAACCCATAATTAGTCTGAATAACAAACCCTTTACAAAAACAATCATCTTAGGTTTCCTTGGTGGCTGTCACATTGTGGAACATGGCAGAAGCCAATACTTAGAGGTGAGGATCCTAGAAGATGTGCTGTTGAACTTTATTTTCATCACAGTTGTTTTGCTCTTGCGTGAGAGGAGGGACTCTGTGGGTTTTCTAGCCATCCCAGAAGTCCAGGGATCAGAGTGTGTTTCTGTTCCTTGTTGCCAGATGTGACTGATCCCCAAAGAAGAAAGGACAAGATGTACAATACTCATTTTGGGGAACTCCAGAAAGCTCTGTGCTTTGCTGGAGATGTATACTTCTCAGTGGGCTTCTTGTTTGATGCTTTTGTCTGTTTTTGTGTTTTTGTTTTTTTTTTTTTTGATTTTTTTTTTTTGTGTTATTGTTTTAGGATGGCAACCTCTTGCTTATGTAGCTTTCATGATGATTTAGTGCTCATAAGACATCACTGAATATCAAGGAAGCCTTAATAAATCTGAATTGGTCTCTGTGTGAATGGAAATGAAGATGTTTTTATTTCATATTGGGATGATAGAATGAATTATGTCAGAAAGCTGTCTCCTAGAGGAAGTGGGAATTCTTGAAAAATAGAAAGAATCCTGGATCCCACTGCTGTGTCCAGGCAGGAGCAGAGAAGATGGGAAAAAAGACAGGGCTGGAAATGAGAGAGGTCCAAGGTAGATGTGGAAGACAGGGCTGATGACAGCTACACCTAAGATACAGTAAGGGCTGCAGAGTCAAAAGGAGCTTGGATGGAACCCCTTGGCCACAGAGAATAGGGCAAGTTGCAGAGGAGGATGTGCACTCAGGGATATGTCACTGATGATCTGGGATAGATGCTTCCAGTAGTAAGTAAATTTGAGATTTCTGGCTTCATAACAAGCATAAATTCCAATGTCCTAACTTGCCTTTATAGTGTATCATTCTGATTTCAGAATAATACTACTTTTCTGGCTGTACCCTCAGTTGTAGCACTTTGACATGTATCACCATGTTTTTATGTGAAAATCATTTCTTTTTATTGTAACTTTTAAATTTTATTTTTTTCATTAAATCTATTTTATTGACTTAAGAAAAAAAAAAAAGGATTTCAGCTATATTGGTGTAAATCCAGAGGAAGTGAATTTATGCGGTTTTTATACCAGTAAGCATAATCTGGCACGCTCTTGAAAAAAAAAAAAAAAAAGAAAGAAATCGTATAGTCAGCAGTCAGAGCTTCTTGTTAGAAAGTTCTTGGTCTGTAAGAGTGTTATTGATAAAGGAGCTAAAAACCTCAAAATTGATTTATTTATTATCAGCTCAATACAATTTGTTTGAACACTGAACCTACTTTTTTGTTCTTCCACGTGATAAAGGTATTTGCCCATTCTGTAAAATATAAGTTGAGTTAAGCCTGTGTAGAGGCTGAGTTTGGGACCAGATATGAGGATTGCCAGAATTTTGACTCTTGTTTCTGTTACTAGATGAGCTTGTGACCCAAAGCAACCTCTTAGGTCTCATTTGTATAGAGATCTGAATGCCATTAACAGTTTATATAAGTCACTAGGAATTTAACATCTTATGAGACACTTTACTATTTACATCTCTTGATTCTGAAATGGTAAAGTGCGGATCCAGTCCCCAAGTCCTCTTTGCAGGCTGCATAGCTGCAACAAGCATCCAACTCCAGGCATGCAAATTAGGAATCAAAGTGGACTGGAAGTTGAGAGTATTTCAGGCTGTATTTTTTTTTCCTTTGGGACAATTTGTATAATTACTGGAATTACTTATTTTTCTATACTTAATTTGTCATTTTATGAAATGGTGATAAACTGATTTCAATGGATGCTTTGACGATGTGTTTGTCAGGCAGCTAATACATTGTTGTTGGAAAGGCTAAGGAAGTACAAGTGGCATTCCTATTTTTGCCATTATTTCTGTGCTATTGGAGTGAAAAAAATATATATATATTTGACTTTTTTAAGATCATTGATTACAAATCTTGTTGTAACTCTACTGGTTCATGCTTTCAGCTGGAAAACTTGCATGACAAGTCTCTTTTGATCTAAGCATGTTAGTATGTGGTTTTTATACAGTCCTCGGCCTTTAAGTTAGAAAGTTAGTTCTTGTTCTGGTGAAAGAGCAGTTTTCACTGTAATTTCTTTTGCAATGACTGGTCATGCAGTTTGAGTGCTTTAACCACTGCACAATCATGATGTGGAGAAACACCCAGAAAAAAAAAAGCAGCTCCTATTGCACACAGTTAAATATCTACTTAAGTAAATCTCAAAGCTCATGTACTTAAGTGGATTTGAAAGGGAGGGAACACCAATAAATATTTTTCTTACTATGCTTGAAAACAGTTGGTGCATAGTCTGTAGATTTCTGTAGTATTGCCATGTTTTCATACTGTATCTATACAAAAGTTCCTGGCACTTTTAGAGTAAGAAGAAAAATGTGTTTATGTGCTGTGTGTTTATGTGTGACAGCTTTGTTTGTTCTTCATACTATGTGGTGTTTTTCTTTTCTTTCTTGTGTTATTTCCTGCCTGTGCCTCAGCAATAACCAGTGGGGCTGAAGTGGGGCTGCATGCTTATGACCACAGATGACTAGTTTGAAGGCTTATCAGCTATAATATTTAGCAATGCAAGACCTTCTTTTATTCCCAGCATTTACTTTTTTTTTTTTTTTTTTTTTTTTAACCAATGCTTTAAAAATTGAGTTGTATTTTATTTATTTATTTAAATTATATGGTCCACTTTTTTGTGTGGAGCAGCATTTGCTTAGTTTATACCTTAAATGACCTAGTTTGCATTTTCTTTCAACTCTATAAATTACCCTATATTTTTCTGCTGCTATAAAGGTTTGCTACTAGTCCTTCTGAAAAATTAGGTTTTAATCTTTTTCTTCCTTCTAGCCAAATAAACATACAGAGCAGTGAGAATGCAGGAATTGGGACTGGATTTATGGCTTCTTGGTGGCAGGTTTTATTCCTCCAAGTGCTGCCACTTTAGCTTTTGATGAAGTTGCATTATTCATCTCTGCCATGACTTTGCTAACTTCAAAATGGCAAATCTGCATAGATTGCTGTTGTTCAGGTGCTCTGCCTATATTTCTTTAAATGTTGAAATGTTTTGCAGCAGTTAACTAGATAAATTAGAAACATATTGTAAATGCATTAGTTGTATCTCATGCCATATTCACAATGATAACCGAGTAGTGAAAAGTGGGTTTGACTTTAATCCATTTTTTGCTAGGTATCTTTGAATGGGTGAAGTTCCTATGTCCAATATTTATTTTCACATTTCTGCATGCTTGGATTTGGATTTTCATTTTTTAAGTTAAAGCTAGCTGACCCTAGTCCTTTTCATTGCTTATGTTGTGGCCACAATACACAGTTCAGGTGCTGGAAAAGAAGTTTGTACATTTGCGGGCTACTGGTCTCAAAAGCAGGAAACCAATTTTATATTCTTTACATGATAGATATTGAATCGATAAAGCATCAACCTAAGGTTACACTTGATGTCTCTAGTGAGAAGACAATAAATCATGTTATGTGCATACAGGTGTATTGACACAATTTCTCTGGGCCACCTATGCAAAACTGAGGGTGATTGAAACTAAACCATTAGAATACAAGTTTGATAATGGCTGGTATAAAGCCATTTGAGAGTTAGTATTAAAAAATCTAAGAAGAGTGTTTGAGTCAAACTGAAAATTCATCATGTCTTGTGCCCTGTTTCAAACAATGGTCAATAGTGCATGGTTAAAGAGGGGTAATAAATAACAGAACATGTACAGAATGATTTTTCCCTTGGTATCCACTTCTGGTCTTCTGCAATTAGCAGTCTAGGTGCTTTCAGAGGTAGGGGATGTACCTGCTTAAATAATTCAATATGCCTGGTGGCATCATGAATTTGTTAGTTCTTGTTTTCCACCTGTTTGTATTTTTGCCTTCCCAAGTGAGTGTCGCACACGTATATTGGGGGAAAAGTGTGGGACATATGTTGAAATGGGTGGGTAAAGGAAATAGTCCATTTGTTCTATGTCTCTTTCAAAGTACTTTTTGAGAATGAAAAGCCTGAACAGTGTCACTCTTGTGTCTTGATTTGCTCATGGTGAGAACGTGTAGATCTGCCAGCCCAAGGCATTTGTATTACCATCTGCTGGCTTGAAAAAAAGAACATCTGAGAATGAAGATGGGATTATTGATAAAGCAGGTCTATCAGTATTTTTTTTTCACTTGATATTTTCATATCTCAACACCAAGCAAACAGTGTGGATAAACAAGTCAAATTCAATCAAGATGAAAGACTTCTGCTATATAATAAAACATAACACATGTAAGTGAAGAATGTTTTATAAATATAAAGCTGCCCTGCATTGCTGAGAATTGTTTCCATGTTTTAATATTGGCCATTCTTTTTCATAACTGGACTTGACACAGCCTAGTATATTGCAGTTATTGGATTACAGATTGAAAACCCAGTTTTACTTTTAATATATGTAAAAATATACAGAAGATGGGGATTGGGTCAGAAAACCACTTTCAACCCTGTTTAGATAATGGAGCATAACAGGTTACATTTTCTTAACCGCAAGATAGCCTTGGCATAGAGTTTGTTCTCATGCTGAGAACTAGGCAGAAGCCAGTTACACAGATGAATCTGGAAAGCACACGTGCAGGGGGAGACATTCCTTGCCTCTCCCGCTGCCCCTCTAAAAGACTGATTGTACCTTCACAGCTGGAATTTGTGCCAGGACGTGTTCTAAAGGCAAAAGCGTATGTTCGAGTGCTATGCTCACAGACAGTTTTGCATCTGAATTCAAATGAAAGTGAACAAGTGAACACTACTTTTCTTCCTAAATGAGCATAATGGTATTTTGTGGCTTTATGGGGGGATTCTTTACTTGCACTTTAAATATCAAACTGTGGTATTTTGTTACAATTCTGTTGTTTTCTGCAAAATCTTTTTACTGCACCCCACTAGAAGACCTTTTTTTTTTTTTTAATACTATAGTCATTATTCCTTTATGTGTTATATCTACAGCTCTTTTCATACAAGCCACTTCTGACTTTGTCTAGATATTCAACTTGAGTTCTGGTTATGAAAAACATACCTCACACATCTGAAGAGAACACTGATGAAATATACTTGAATCTGTAAATTTGCCGTCCGGGTAGCTTCATCTAGCCTAGCTCTGTGCTTTTATCTATTTTTTTTATACTAAATTGGTAGGGTTCAAAAACTTCTTTGGCTACATGTAGGGGTTCTGCAAATAATTTAAACTTCTAATGTTGTGTTCCTATCTTACTGTGTTAGAATATATCTTGCATTGCTTACTGTTGTTTCGCTGGCTGGCTAGAGAGATTTTGTGGTGAATGAAAAGCAAAATTTTTCATGTACTATCTCAGAATCTGTGAAGATATCTTTTGCTTCTGCTATTGAACTCTGTAAATGATATTAAGTTGTGTGTTTGTGGATGGGTCTTTTCAGAGAAGTAGAATGATGGGGGGACGTTTACCCCAGCTACCCGGTTACCTGCACTTCACCTTGGTTCCTTCCACAGGCACTCGTGATCTCCATGAACTCCGGATGTGGACCACAGCTGCCAGTTTTAGAAGCAGTTGTTTGTGTAAAGAGTAAAGTTAGAATTAAGTTAGAATTTGTATGTTATAAGTTTTATACAAGTTATAATAACTTGCATAAATAACTAATAAAAGCTATGTATAAATGAGATCCTTGCTATCACTTTATATTTAACCCATATACTGTAGTTATTCAGGGACTGTTCTCTGAGTGTAAAGCATTTCCTATAGGGATTTGTCATTGAAAATTTTATGATATTAAGATTTGTAGTTAGAAGAACAAAACTAAATCACAATTTTTCAAGTACTGGATATGCATCTTAGCCTTTCTGACCTGGCCTTGCATGACGCCTCTTGACTTCCTGTCCTGCTGTCATTTTCTTTCATATTGGTCTAGCACTTAGTCTCACTGGAATCAATAAGGTTACTCACATACAAGTGTTGAATAAATAATTAATTAAGGTGATATTACACTTGGTGCATCTTAGCAAAGGTAGTCCGGATAACTTTTTTTTAAACTTCTGTTTGTTGCTTTTGCTGATTGCGACTCACTTGAATCTACTGACTAGCCTGACTGATTTGAACTGGGATATTCCTAAAGTGATTGATACTGCTCGGTGTGTCAACAACTGGGAGAAATGGGTGTCCTGCAAATATAGAGTGCAAATCAAACTGCTTTCTAATATTTCTGTCCCGAACTTTTGACATGCTCAGTTTTAAAAATGGTAATCTTGACTGGCAAAGCATACTTGGAACTCAGTCATCAAACCTGATTACCATGCTCATCAAAACCTAAATGAAATATTTAAATAGCTTGGCGCTAGAGGAAAGCTGGATAGAAAACGACAGATAAAGTGGTACCTATTGACAGGAATAGTCCCAGTGAAGGTAGCCTGAATGCTTGACTGAGTTTTGTGTATTTGTGCTCATAGATAGAATTGCAGTAAAAATAGAAACATTTCTTGACAGCAGTTGTGTATTGTGACATTGGGAAATTGAAATAGGCAGTTCTAAGTTTTCTGCACATCTCCTCTACACAAAGGTTTTTATTATAGCTGCTAGTATGTTACTATAGTTAAACTGTAGTGAACTTTCTATAATGGGGATGCAGTTACACTGAAGACAGATGTACAGTTTCTGTGGAAGTAAAATGAGACATCCAAGGCAAATAGACACCTGATGACTGTGCCCATTGACTCTACTTATATTATTAAACTTCTTTTTTTAATTGCATTCGTAAGTGGTACAATTTGTTCCAGTAAAATAGTGTGTAAATCCAGTCTTGTTCAATGTTTTCCACAGATACACCAACTTGCTGTTTTGGTTTATAAAATCCTTTGTATTGTTTTGGTTCAGTGGAAAGAGAAATGAGGTAATTAAGAAGGAGTTTGCCCACTGTTTTCTCTGTAGTGCATAGCTATAGTCAATGCTGCCAATCTCCTTGCATACACACAATTAACAACAACAACAAAAAAAAAGTAAAGAAAAAAGATTCAAATATTGTTACACCGATGTACACTCTTTATTACAGAAAATACACCGATGCTTTAGAAGTTATAACATGCATTTTATGTCATCCTGTATGTTACTGGTTTATTTTGAGGTAATGTTTCATTATTGCTATACTATGATTAAATATTGAGAGTATTGCTTTTCCAATTGTTCTAGTGCAGTATTTAATGAGTGCAATTAAATGGAAAAATTGCCTTTTTAACAGATGATAGTCTATTAGTGTCTCTGTCTGTTCAGAAAAGAAAAGAAGTGAATTATTAGAATGACAAATGAGTCAAAGTTACCACAGTGATGGAGAGGTGCGATTCCCCTCCACATAATCTTCAATTAGTGATCTTTGTAAGAGGATGTTTTTCAAAAGGGTAATAGAGAAGTAATGAGATCAGAAGGAGGTCAAACCCAGCCTTCTTCGTTTGGCAGTTTGATTAATTTATTTCTCCTTCTTGCAGATTGCTGTAAGGGGCTTTTGTCACCCAGTGTTTTTCATGGGACTCCAGTTGAAGTGACTGCTTATATTAGCCTTTTGTGTATCAAAGAATGTTCATCCACTTGGAACGGAAGGGTTCCCAATGGTTCAGATTTGATCTTTAGTACAGGCACCCGTGGATGGTTCTGAAAAGGAAATCTTTTGGGAAAAAACAATCCTTGATGCTTCCATGTGTATTCTTTTGAAGAAGAAAAAGTAAATGGTGGAACGTACTATTTGCATGCAGTGCAGCTTATGTCTTTTTGAGATGCATTATGTTTAAGTCAAAGGAAAGGGAAGCAGAGAGTGACCGAAGAATGTGAAGTTGCAGTGAAGGTGCTTTTCCTACAATATCTTCCTAAAAAGTTTGTACTTGACACATGTAGCATTTTATGTATACTGTAGGCATTCTTTCCTGGCATTTTCCTTCTTGCCACCTGTGTAGAAAGCTTTCCTTCAAGAAGTAATGCGCGTCATAGTAGTCGTCATTAACCTGAATGGCTGTAGCTCCATGGAAGCTCAATGCAGCTGAAGTCTACCAGTGCCCTATGCTACATGTAGTTTTACATCCATGTTTAATTTATTCGCTAGTAGTAATTCACCTCTTTTTAAACATTCATAATAATTTTTCTATGAAACTGAAATGCCAGTAGCATTTTTCAGCCTTTTCCTCAGTTGTATTTAGTGTGCACTGATCAACTTTACTCTGATGAATGTTGAATATATTTGATAGTGTTTCAATTTGGATATCAAGTCAGTTTTTCTATGCAAAGTAACATGACAGTAGAGGAGCAGTAGATTTTAATTTAATATGACATTCTCTTGTATGTGTGACAGCAATTGTTTCATGATATCCAAGAGTGAGCTATGCCTGTATTGTCCCAGTTTATGCTGAAGATAGTCACGCAACATTTATTTTTGGCTTTGGTGAGGTAACATTTTGAGTTTTCTTACTTTCTCACACGTTTGCAACAATCATTTAACATAAATTCAGATTAATTTCTTTAAAATGTTTCAACAATAAGAAAAAGATACTATGGACCAAATAGGACATGAAATGATTTTATGGTACGGATGATGTAACCTCTTTTTTGCTACAGTGCTATGCAGGCTTCTGAGCAACAAGTTTAATAGACTAGCTCTTCAAATCAGCAGAAGAAAAGAATATTTGGGTAGTATGATATAGCACATGTCCTGAAATATTCACCTAAATTCATCACTGGTATAAGTCCTTTGAGTCATGCCAGCAATGAATGTGGCCCATTTTCTATGCCCCATTAGGTATGACACATACCTCTCTGTGGTTGCTGAACACCATTGCGTTCCAGTCATTTGGATGGATGTCTTTTTGAGAGCATGGACGGCTGCCTAACACAAGGAATGGCCTTTCCCATGGTCCTGTTTCCAGCTTTGCCATAGAAACATTGTGGGACTTCATCTGGGGATGCAGCCTCTTCAGGCTCTTAATTTTTCCATCCGTTAAATTGGAATCACAGCCTTTACTGAAGAAATGTTGTTATTAGACTATTCTAATGTCTGTAAGGGATTGGTGCAAGTGTACATAAGCACTAGGGCCTTCTGCATCTCATTGCATGTGAACAGCTGTCAAACTATGAGGGCTTGTGGTTAGTATTGTTAGTGAAACAATTCCTGAAGAGCTCCCCACACTGCATACACCAGAAACAAAAGAAAAACAGCCTTCCTCTTTTGTTGCTTTCTTGTCCCCTTTTTATAAAGTTTTCTTCTTTCTTCTTCGAGAGAAGTTTAGTAGCAGGTGCTAGCAACATAGGAAGTGAAAGAAGAAAATTCTCAGGCAAGTCATGGCACAAATTTAAGTCACGATTCCTGGCTTCAACTGGGAGATCTCCTTGCCCTGTGATAGCTGGCAGAAGGTGGGAGAAGTGGAGGGGCTCCAGGACCTACCTAAGGGCAGGTTAGGGTGCAACAGGGAGTTGGCCGTTCTGCTTTCTGCCACAGCAGGAAAGTACTTTTTCAGGGTTTGTCTGGGGCTGCTAAGCCTTTTGAAAGGGAATTTACACCAAATAGTGAAGCAGACTGGGTGACCGGGTTCCTAAGAAAGGCAGATAGTTTTGTCTTTTTTTGTGTGTGTATGATGCTGTTTGTGTAAGCAATCAGTACTTAGAGGTTCTGTACACTAAAGCACTAAAATAAACATGATACGATACATGGTAGACTTAGATCTAGGAAGAAACATTACTATGGTCTGTAAGTGTTTGTGTAACTAGGTCTTGACTTAGTAAAATTTGCTTTTCTGTGAGCTAAAATTATGTGAGTGCGTGAGTGAACAATGTAAGTTTGGCTTCAGTTAAAACCATTCATTTGCTTTGCCCACATCTCTGACAGTCAGATGTTAGAAACTGCTCATCTACCAGAGATGTTTTCATCTGGCCACTGTCATGTTTTGAGTGGATTATTTTCAATTTATTACCATTCTGATTATTTTCCAATGTGCTGCAAGCTGTATGTGTTAAGAAGAAAAGTGACCCCTCTACAGGAGTAAGCCAAGGCTGAGTTACAACATTATTTATGATGTATAGAATGAAATATAAAGTACATCTGTATTGTGTATATATACAGTGCAGATATTGCAGATAAAGAGGCTAAATACCAAAGGATCTTCTGATTGCAGTGTTTACAATTGCAGTACAGAGAGACAAGAAAATTCTGTGAATTTCTCCTGTTTTCTCAGATGCTGTCCCTTTGGGAGGAATTTCTATGTATACATACATATATTTATATATAAACACGTCTCATACTTATCAAACTTCTCTCAGAGAACAGAAAAAGTAAAATTAGATTTTTGTAAGCTGGAGTGATGTTCATGTTCTTATTTTCAATGTACGGTAAAGTAATCTTTCAATTTTAGTTTTTAACAGTATCCTATAATATAAATAATCTAGTCTTTTCTTCTGCAGACTGTTTAATTCAGACAAGTTGAAGTTGCGTCCAAAGATTGGCGTCAAATTGAGGAAACCATTCATGTAGTAAATAAGATAATTTCTTTCCAACCAAAAAGATTAAAATATAGATTTTTTTTATTATTATTATTATTTTTTTACTCCATATGATTTAACACATACAGTACCTGTATCTCTATGTTTCTGAATGCATTTTGGAATTAACTGCTTCTGCAATAACTGCTTGTTCCTCTTCTGCATTGCATTTTTTACTTGAATTTCCTGAATTTTAATTATTAAAGTCACTAAAGCTCTTCATATATTTTGAAGATACCAATAAGTGTTTATGTAATTTCAAAATGTGATGGGAAACTGATGCTCCTTATGAAAGCAAAGCTATTAAAAAATAAAGTACTATAGTTTGAGCATTATTGTATATAAAAAAAAAAAAAGAAAAAATATGCCATCATTAATTTGAGACTATATATTTATTTGTGTTTCTCGTTTTTGTATCTTTATAAAATATGTTGTTATCCTGATGTTCAGCTAGTCTTTCAGAACATCAGTATTTCTGTTCATCAGTCTTTCTGCTCAATTCAAATAACAACTATTTTATATGAGTTTATGAGAAAATCCTGCTTAGTGGAAGTGGAACAAGTGTTGTCAAATGTGAGGGATTTATTTGTTTATTTTTCCTTTTCTTTTGGCCAGATTTGGTCGTTGCAGATATATGTTCTTGGAATACTGTATGGAACCTGATCTGTTAGGATTATGTCTCTTAAGCCTTGCCTACAAAGGGAAGGCAGACCAAGTAGCTGTAAGATGATAGCGTGTGAACTCTTTCGCTCTTACTCCAGTGTAAGGCTGTCTTTTCTCAAAGTTTGGAAGTGTAAACATACTGGCCTACTGCAACTAAAATAGTTCCAGTCCTATGAAGTTGCCAGTTCCAAAAAGTGAGTTTCTCCTGCCACGGCATTTACAAATTTCCCCTTGGATAGATTCAGATGATATTTATCAGCCTTGCCCAGGCCTGCTTCTCATTGCACAATCTGTGCATTTTTCACCTGTCAGAGGCATAGTCTGCTTCTCATGTGTAGGTGCCGTGGTGGGATTTGCTCCAGGCATCTGTGCTACTGCTTGTGTGCTCATAGCCTGAGTGTTCTGAGGAATGCTTTAGGAGAAAAAAGTGACTTTCACTCTAGAGTTGTTACAATGACATACTGGCAAAAACGTAAACATACAGGTAAAATAATGTGTATAAATGAAAAAAGCAAACCCTTAATACGTGAGTAGTTCTTACCCAGCTTTCAGTAAAAGCTGCTTATCCTCAGTCTTGGTTAATAGTGCCCAACTGTGTAGTTTTAACTACTTATGCTACCTACTTTATATGTTTTTTTTTTTTTTTTTCTTATTTATTTATTTATTTATTTTTGTGCTCAGAAGAATTTGGTAGTTTCCATGGGTTTTGTTAGGTGTAATCAGCCAGAAACATTTATTATGCAGATGTCAGGTTCTATTATTCTTCTAAAGGTGGGGCTCTCCTCCATCCACTTTGATGGTCAGAATATAATCTGTGTAAGTACACTCCAAGTGTAAATACTTCTTAGTATTAGCATTGGAGAAGTCTGTACTACATACCAGAAATCATTCACAACTGCCCTAACCATCAAAAAGAAAGACAAAAGAAAAGTTTTTTTCCATATCTTCAAGAGAAAATAATGTGTTGGCTAGAATTCCCATATGAGCCTGGCTCCTTCATAACGCAATATTAAGTGTGTAATGGCTTATCTATTTTTGTGCAGAATCCGTTCCAGATAATAACCTCAAATAAATAAACTGTTTGCATTTAGGCTTTTCTTTTTTGTTGTTGTTTATTTCAGACTAACATTAACTTCTAGGGATTGATCAATTCCTAAATATGCAGGTCATTCTGTTATTATAAGATGCAAGAATTTTTATATACACAACCTATTTGTCCAGACTGGCTTCCCCCACATTTTGTCCATAGACATGAATTTCTGAATGCTTTTAGTCTCGAGTACTGAGGCTAAATGCATTTATGTAATAAAATCTGTGAGCAGAAAATTGTACTGCGGAAGTGAAGAACAGTGAAAAATCTGCAGTGAGAAATCACACTGTTCAGCTGAAAGTTAAAATATCTTCTCAAAAATTTCCATGTTAAAATATGAAATTATTTTTTAGAATACATACATCAGATAAGCTTTATCTGAGACTCATTGAAGACAGAGTGACAATTAGATTAGTCTTAGTTTCGTCTTTTTTTTTTTTTCCGATGTATTTATTGTGATTCATGTTCCTTTGGCAAATCCACTTAAATTTTGCAAAATAAGTATTTCTGAGCATAGTATCTGAAGTCATAGCTTAAGTAATGTTAAATTTCCCTAAAGTTTCATGAAACTCTAGATACTCTCATACCTCACTAGATATTACAATGGTAGTTTTGAGTGACAAAACCACTTAGACTCCATGACTGTTACCATATGTTTTTGAAAGGTAAAACAGAACATTATCATCTTTTTAATAGGAACACTACATGATTCATAGGCAGTAAATATTTCATGCACTTTGCAGTTGCCTTTGTGCAAGAAGGTAAATGGAAAGTAAATCCATGTGTACTTTAGACAGTAAAAAGGCATTACTTTGTTACATCATATAAACATGTAGATTTGATTCTCTCTTTACTCATGCTGTAAAAAGAAAGTTTTAAAGTGTTTAGCCATACCTGAAAATGTAAATGCACTAGCCTAATGTAATGCTGAAGAAAAATTAAGACAAATGATACTGCATCCATGCCACAAACTGCAGCTTGTACAAAATTCACTTTAGTTATTATACTGTGAATACGTGTGCTAAACCTCCTCTGTGTACGCACAATTTATGTTGAATGCAACATGAATCATTTTAATAGACCAAGCAAAAAGTCCCCAAAGTCAATTTTCAAATTATGAACCTTGGAACAGAATATAACAACAATGAACAACAAATAGTTCAGATTTTAGTCTGAACTACAAATGAACCATTAAAGGTACAGTGTACTCATTCAGAAAAACATTTCCTCCTTATCACCACAGTGGTTGAAAAGCATAACAAGAATATTTTTTAAAGGTCAGCTCTAAATTTTCTTTTCTTTTCTTTTTCTTTTTTTTTTTTTTTCTACACCTTATTAAGAGGGACATTCATGAAAGCTGATGCCATGAGGATTTTAACATTATTTTGAGGCTTGGATGATTCTGGTTAGATTCTTTCTCAGATCTGCCATGTAACCTTGAGAAATTATTTTGTGAGTTGGCTCTTGTTCTCACCCTTAGATGCTTTAAAATTCAGGAATCTGTTCAGTATTACTGCTTAAAGAATGGCTTGGCTGCAGATGGGTCACTGCATGAATGCCACTGTCCATTTCTACCAGGACACAACAAGGAGGTGATAACATACAAACACGTGTCCTTTAAAGGTTTGTAAGCAAATAAAATTCAACGCTATAGGAAAAAAAGAGTATTTGAGTACCATCTAAAACATGGACCTAACAGGTCAGGCTTGCTGTCAGTCTAGAAAGAGGTGCCAGTTTCTGCAGCTGACAATACATGGCAGGTTGCCATGCATATCAGTAAGTTTCAACGGAATTCATGTGCTTGTGAAGAAATGCTGCAGAAAGAGCTTGGGCTTACTATATGGGACTAGTTCTGTTCAAAGTATTTTGGTATGTAAATTCTGGGTTACTGCTTGACTAAGCACTTGATTTCAAAATGTAAATCCTCAACATCTTTCCTTAAACTCTGGAGGAACCTAAAATTCTTAAGCACAATTTTTTGCAAAGAAACTTCCACGGTAACTTACATGTTTGGTTTTGGCCATCTTTATAATTGATTTAATCCTAATATTGATGAATATGTAAACCTTTCTGAGATGCATGTGCTTTGTTTATCTGAGCTTTACTTGGTGAATGCTCTTAGGTATTACGTAGTGGATGGAGATGCTCATGAAATTTTGCCAGGAGATAATGTGGTTGTTTTTAATCATAATGGTTCACAGGAGGTCTCTGTTTGTCTCTTTTTTCATGCTTAAGAGTATTTGATTTAGCGCCCTCCGTTTTATAGGGGTGAATGTTCTGGGCAGAATGTTCTGGGCATTTGAGGGAACCTTCTCCCTACTCCTTTACCTAAGATACCCAAGTAAGAGCTGAAGGATTATGTTTGGAATCAGGGAGGTTGAGGGCTTTGCTTTCTGTTTTATACAATATGAATGAAAGTCTACAGCTGTACTAGCTTATCAAAGGGGAGGTTGGAAAGGAAACCCTATTTCTTGTGTCCATCTTTTCACTTGCCCAAGTTGAGTGCGTACAAGTACCTATTGTAGTTTGAGGCTGTACTTTCGGTGAGGGCCATGGATACAGGATAAACACTCGTACTTAAATCAGCAGCCTTGAACATTTAAATGAATTTTGCATGGGCAAGGTAGCTAAAAGGCTTGGTGGAACAGTCTTAACACATGGTGTTCGGAGAGCTGGGCTTGGCATCTGATCAACTGACTACAGCAACTAATGTTCCTGGGTTCTCTGGCCTGTCTGGTCTTCTGTCAAGTTTAAGGGTGTTTGCCCAGTTTTTAGTTCTATATCATTGCACTTTTCAAACACAGTGAGTTACACAGTCCAAAGGACAGGAGGAGAAATTGTGTAATTAGTTTGTTTCACTAGGCTGAACAGAAGACTCAGCCAGGTGTGGAGGAGATTGGATGGTATTTATGAATGAATGTCATTAATTTGACAGGATGATGAATTAACATTTGTAGTGTTGGAGCCCAAGTTTGAGCAGTTTCATGTGCTCTGGTCAGTGCGGGGTTTGGCATTTTATAGTACCTTTTGAAACAGCATCAAGTGGCTTGGAAACAAAGGTCAGCAAACTGAAACAGAAAAATGATCTGCTAAAAGTGATTCAATTCCCGCCTTTGGCTGTCATCCTTCTGCTCCTCATGACAATACGACATTTCTGGTTGGATTTTAGATCTTAAAAGTATCTACTTATTTACAGCAACTGATTTAACTTCTTAACTGCAACAATTTTTTTTTTTTTTTTTTTAAAGGAAAGATGAAGTTTTCAATACACTTTTGTTCCTGTCAGTTACAATGGGAGCCGAGCACACTAATAAACCTTTAAAAAGTGTACAGGGGTCAGATATGTCTATCTGCTTATCTTTAAAAATGCAAGTAGGTACTTGCTTGAATTTGCTAATGTGCTGGATTGAACTAAGGAAATTAGGAACCAGACCTGTAATTGTACCGTGTACCTTTACAGTGCTGGCAGGTACTCAGTAGAACTTTATTTTTAAGTGTATAGCCATCATGTTCTTTAGGAATAAGGCAAGAAAGTTAAAACTTAGCACCTCTAGAAAAATTCTCACGCAGCTTTTTATGCACTTTTGAGAAATGCCTCAGTTTTTCTGTCTTATCTGTTTAGAGTGATTTTATTTTATTTTATTTTATTTTATTTTGGAGAGCTCCAATGCCATAGCATGAGGTGTTTTAAAACTGAATTGAAACCAAATGCTTGCAAGTGCTAAAAGGCATCTAAATGGTTGGCTTACATTTGCTTATTGCCTCATCTACTTCATTGATGTTTTTCTTTTTTTTTTTCATTGCTGGATAATTTCACTTACTAAATAATCCATGCATTTAGTTGATTACAGGAATGCCAGTTTTGTCTTTTTCTTAACAAAATTCAATACTTTTGGAGCTTCTTTCCTTTAACTTGTCTCTGTCCTCCTAAATTTGCCTACTTAATCAAAGTCTTATAAATGTAAACCTTCTGTGCCTTATGTTGGCACATCTTTTTCAGAAGGGCCTAAGAGAATTAGTGAGTCATGCCTGGAAGTGCTATGTTGTACCTCATGCAATTCACTGTGTTCTTGAACTGATCAAATTTGCCGGCTAGATTAGAGAAGACAGAATAAAGTAAAAGAAAAAAGACTCTCGAAAACTGTGCTGAATGGTTCCATGGGAAGGGAGAAAAGGCCTATTTTCACTTAAATTTGTCAGTCAGGTAGTTAGAAATTGGCAGTAGCCATGGGCTTTTTGAGCTACAGTACATGATAATCTAACTCCAAACTTCACTGCCATTGTGTATCACTGTCAGGTCTGGCAACTTTTTGACAGTACATGATGGTTATGAAACTTTTACCTGAAATAATATAGGGACAACAAGATTTTGTAAACTACTTAGCATAGCCGGTGGAGCACTGCATAGGAACCATGGTTTTCCTGTGAAAAAAATGCGTAGCTCTGTCTGCTTCTAATGTCACATTACATTATAAGATCATAGTTATAAAAGTATAAAACTAGCTTCACTGACAATTAACTTTCGTTTTTAATTTCCAGTGACTTAATTTTTCTTTGTAATTTCACTGAGTCTTTGTAATTGATGTTTTTTGATAATTGCTTTATTTTAGATGCTATTAATATAAGCACCTTTGAAAAGGAAACTACTATATTTTTTTTTTTTTTTTAGCTTTTTTTGGAAGTTTACATTTCTTTTACAGTAAAGGATTGGAAGCTGTTCTAGATTTTCTTGGCAAGTTTGTTTATTTGTGCACGTCTTCAAAAGTTGCAAGATGAATGAGTTTATACAATCAGAAGATTAAAAAAAAATATTACAAGCCTCTCATTTGTGATTGCATGTTTTCTTCTTCTTCGGTCTGGTAGGAGAAACCACAGAATTGCGCTGGGATTCAGGGCAATGGATCAGTACTTATGTCTAAATGGAACTTGGTGTATTTTGGCAGGACTGTATTCAAGCTGTTTATGTATGTATCTGTTACAGGTTATTGACTTAAATTTATAACTATGCAAAATATGGTGTTTGTAAGTTATCTCAAAACTATATTTTGACTGTATGTACTGTTCACTAGCTATGTCATTAACTGCAAGTAGCATGACTCAAAACAAGCAGATCTATAGCATGAAACAGTTGGTGCCAGAGACCCATCATCCTACGTGTATTTATTTTAAGGATGTTAATCTGGACTATTTTTGAAACTGGTATGATAAATTGCCTGCCTTTGATACAAAATTTTGTCAGGAATTTTGCTATGTGTATTTTTTTCTCATTCATTATCCCCAGGAACAATTTGAAATGACTGAAAAGCAGCCATGATAAGTGAGAAAACCATTCCTGAAAAGCTGGTTATTTTTCCTCTCCCCTTTGTCCTTCTCTATATGTAATATGTTGCTACAGTTTAATCTGAAAGCTGGAATAATTTCTTCTCTAAGCAAGAATATGTATTTTATTATAAAGAAGATAATTCTTTATATCATGCAAGTCAGAACATTAATTTCATGCAGTTGAAGAACAGCTTTTCCATCTACTAATCCAGAAAGCACCAAATTCAACTAATTTTAAATATTAACTCAAAAAAATATATTGGGTAACTTTTGGTGGTTTGGGGGTTTCCTTTTTGTCCTCCTGACTTGAATTCACGTTATTGTATGTCAATGGCCCAAGAAGGTCTAAGCAAGATCATTCCAATATTGTATTGTGCAACACGTATTATGAATTTTAAGATACAGCCTCAGCATCACAGAACATAACATTTAGGCTAGTAAAGTAATATGGATAAGCAATCCTTAGACTGGCTGAAGCCCAAGTCAGTAGTAAGACTGGAGAAAGAGCCCTGTGGTTTTCTCTAGGCCTTGATCTAATTGATCATCCTGCTCTCAGATGCATGAGATGCACCTTTACTGCTGGAGATGTGAGGAAATCTTAGTATAAAAAACGACAGCAAAACAAATCCGAAAATCCTCTCTTTTCTTTTTGTTATAGGTTTTGACATTTAAAACCTTTGAAAAATATGGTTATGTATGGAAATATGTTATTTATATTCCATCAGAGAGTAACAGTAATTCCAATATAATGGCAAAAACCTCTTTATTGCTCAGGATCATGCATTTTCTTCATTTTGTGATATATTGTATGGATTTTTGGTGTAACTACACTTTTTGATCTTATTGAATATAATTTATGTGTTGTCTTATAGAAAATTTGTTTCACAATTCATTAATTATTTACTATTACTTGACCTTACAGTACATAAAAAACCCTATCCCATAACTGTAATTTCAATTCTCTCTAGTGTGAAATCAATCACATTCCACATCTTTTATATTATTTAAAATGTGAATGATGAAATTTTCTTGTTCATTTCTCTGGAGTTACTGGGAACTTTGAAACTTTAGTGTGTAGGAAATAAGCAGGGTGACCCTTGCAAACCTGGGTAAACTACCGATTAAATTGCAAATGGCACAAAAATGTTTCGAATAAAAGAGCTATCCCTTTTTGTAAGTGGTTGATGCTCAAGAAAGTCAGGTGTTTTTAAAAAACATGCTGTTAAAAATCGGTACCATAGGATTATTTTTTTTTCTTTTGTGTATGAGTAATATATAGATTATTACATAGCTATTAATTAGTACTTCCTCCCTGTCTCTACAACCTGATACTGAAATAGGTTATGCTAACGATACAAGTTAGACTAGTCTGTTTTTTAAAGTTGGTGGAAACTCTGGCAATTGGATAACTGAATAGTTCACTTCTGATACTAGTGTTCCCTGTACTACATGGCTAAGGTGATATGTATTATATTTATATTTGCAGTTCAGAAACAATTTATGAATGTAATAGGAAGTAGTCCACAGTAAACAGGAAAATGATGAAAATCATGTTAGTGATACTGAGCTACAGTTTCAGATTACTTTGAGAGTCATTTTTAAAAATACATGAGTAGATAAAAGAAAAAGAAACTGGTAGTGCACTTGAGATTTGGAGGGTATATATACTTTTTTTTTTTTTTTTTTTTTTTTTTTTCCTGAAAAACCACAATGGAAGTATTATCACAAAGCATACTCTTGAAATTATATTTTAAACAATAGAAATATGTTTATGGAACAAATTACATTAGTACCTCATCCTGCACAAGCACAGAAAAGACTTCTATCCTTCTCAAAAAATCCTCTTATTATTGTTAAGGAAAAATTCCTTTTCTTCCTTTTGCCTACATCTATGCGTGTGTGTGTGTGTGTGTGTATATATATGTATAATTGCTCTATAGGATAGTTTATCAACAAAATATTGGTTTTCCACCATTTTTGTTTTGGTTGTTAAATGTCAAAGTTGTATGTTTTAAACCATAATCATATTGCAATATATAGTACTCTATGCAAACTTCCAACTACAGTAATATATAATTGTATTAAGCAAAAGCCATTCCAGCCATTCGTATATGAAGATCAGGTATAATTAACAGTATTCAATTTTATTGAAATGACAAATATGATGATGATTTTTTTTTATGTAGATTTTCCTGATGCACAGACATAGTTAGGAAAAATTGTGAGTATATGTAATATACAAGGAAATACAGTTTACTTTCTTGAAATATACAGTACAGTACATAAATGGTGTTTTGGAAAAAGAGTAAAATAAAAAGTATAATGCTATTTTCCTAAGCCACATTTGCTAAATGCAGACTTTTGCAAGGTCAGCAGTTATCGCGGAGTTGAGTAGAAATGGCTTCAGTGGCTTTAACTTTACCAGTGCCCTTGATGAGGTGCAGAGTTGTCAGTATTCTCGTAAAATTCCTCAGTGATGGCTTCTTCTGTTCTCTTTATTTCCTTAAGTGAACATCTGTCTAATTGTTCACCTCCATTGCTTTAGTGCTTTCCTCATGCTTTCTCTGTTTCCAGACAATAAACTTTATTTTCTTCATAAGAATTCAGTCTACGCAAGGGTATTAGGCAGCTTGTTTGCACCTTTTAATTTCTGGAAGTTTTCCAGAAGGGCTTTTTGCTGTAGTTCCAATGGGTTCATCAGTGAATCATGTAACATAATGCAGCATTGTGTTTGGGTTTTTATCCATTACCTTCTGTTTATAAACATCTGCTTAGAAATTTTCTTTTTGATTTTTTTTAATATGTTTTACGTTTTTGCATGTGGCATATGGGTAAGATATACAGTTACTGCTATTTTTTCAGGTGTTCAGGTACGTACAGCCAGTATTTACCTTAAAATTTGGAAAAAGCCTAAGCTATTAGCTAAAAAGGCATTTAAAAAATTAAGGCATTTATAAAATTAAGGTAAAATATATGCCAATTATTTAGCTATGTGACAATATCTGTTGAATTAAAATATTTGTTAAATTAAAATTAATTTAATAATTGAATTACTACATTTAGGAGTGTCATTAGCCCTTGTGGCTGCAGAACTGCAGAAAGGATCTAAAAGTCTTTCTGTCCAGTAGAGTGTTACTCACAGACTTACTGTGCTGCTTCTCTTCATGTTCAGTTCTTTGTGTTTCAGGCTTCTTTTCTGAAAGGGAAAGAAGGAAAGGGAGGTTTTTTGTTTGTTTGTTTGTTTTTTCCCTTGTTTCCCCCACCCTCTAAAACATAAAACATATTTTATGTCCATTTATATCAATCATTTTATATCAATCTTGCATGCTATTCAGGCAGATTTTTAAAGTTACAATTAGTTTTTTTATTATGCTTTTCTTGCTGCTTCACTTGCTGTAGTAGCAGCACTTCCTTGTTTTGTATGTACAGATTGTAAGAATATAATACTAAGGTACATGTATAGTCTCCATCCGTGTAACTACATTATTCACTGGCAATTTTTCTTTAGGAAATTCTATAAGAAAAGTAAGTATAATAGTAAGTAAGTAGGTGAGCATTGACAGTCCCACTGCTGCATGATAGTTTTTCTGGAGTCCTTTTGTTATCTATAGATCAAAACTTTATCCAAAGAAATCACATATGTTTGATAAAAGAAAACCTCAGATTTTTAGGATGACAGTACTTAAAAATGAGGCAGTTTATTTTGGACTTCAACCACATTTATGCTAAAGCTGTTTTTAACATTCTTAATTATTAGGACAATGTGACATGGCCTTATGACCCCTTCAGTCTGTGTCTGAACACAATCAGCTTTTTGCATCTGTAAAATACATGGTCTGGACTTTGATCAGGGATTTTTAGGCATCCCTGGAATTACATTAGGTTTTAAATGATGTGTTTGGTTTTATATCTACATTGTTGATGACAAATAGAACAAAACGACTATTAAACGGGCCACGTATCCACAGAAATTTAATTCCAGTCTTTGTATTTATTTTGTTCTTGTTTTCTTTGTCACATAATATTTTATTTCCTTAAGAAGAAAGTATAGAAAAATATCCTATTTTTGTCATCAGAACTCAGGTAGCATGATGCCAGGTTTCCATATTCTAGTACTGTTCAAATATGCCTGATATTTTCTTGTACATGCAGAAAGACTTAATATTATTTCATCAAAGACTATATTTTCTGTATTGAGTGTATATTAAAAACCTGATCTTGCCAACCCTTATTTCCACAAGAAATCTTTACTAATGTGATTCCATCCTTTTATTTCACTTTCTAAAATTACATGCATAGCAATGTGACCTGAAATGGTATCATTTTGTATGTATCTCTTAGGTAGGGGATGGGAACAGTTGTGGAAGCAAAAGAAAGAACTTGTATATACATTTACTTCTTTGAGGATACTGTCCTGTAAAATAGATTACTTATTTTTATCCACAATAAATACATTATATTGTTTAGAGCTAGGAGTTTATAAGCCGTGAACTGTCAATTAAAATGTCTTAAGAAGATAGTTACTAATTTTGTTTCATTTCCTTGTTTGTCTAATGTATTAATTTCTACTTATGTTGAAGCATCCTGAAGTTATTCATGATTAAAGAAGTAATGTCTTTTAAAAACACGCATATTTGTGTTTTCCCAATATTAGGAGAGTGTGTATGTGTGGAAATTGTACCTTAAATCTATTGGCAAGCCTCATTGATGTACTTCATAATAGCTGCAATGCATTTTTAAACCTGCAGACGTCACTATTCTGCCAATTAATTGTGCTGAACTAAATGTGCATAGAGCACATTTAAAATATATATTGCATCCATCTAGCAATTATAGCACTTTGTTTTTAATCTGAAACAATTTCATCAGATTTATTTTAATATTGTTACTTCGTTTTCAGCATTCCACTACAGGAAATACTAAGCTTTCCTTTTAACTTGTATAAGCCATGTCCTAAGCCTGTCTTTAATTATTAGTTATTGTTGTTTCAATACAGATTTATGAACTATTTATTTTGTGTCATATAACATACCATTTTTAAGCAACATTTTTCAATCTGAACATAGCTTCCAGGAGGGCAAGCTGCCCAGAACATCAGTGATCTCACAGTTATTACTTTGTGTCATATATAATCTTGTTTTTTCCTGCAACAAATAAATCTTAGGGCCTCCCTGCAAAAAACATTTGTGGTTACAGTATAATAAAAATAAACCGTTTGTCGTGACTGCAGCTGACATTTATCAGCCTATTTGTGGGTGCTCTTTCTCTCTCTGTATAATATGGAACATAATTTGTCACTTTGTAAATACATTCCAGCCTAAATCCCTGCCAGCATCTGTTAGTGTTTGAAGGATTAATGCACTGCACAGTGCATGTCTGCACTTTCAGGCAACAACATAGCTTATGATTATGGATCATGAGAGAACAGGGGAAAAGGGTTCATTTTGTATTTACTTAAACATTGTTGCCCTTTTGACCATCATGCTTTTCTCGTCTTGCCTGGCATCTGTAGGAAGGATGCTAACATTTTCTGTATGTGCAAAGTATTGATGTGAAATTGTGCTGTGAGTTTTATATGTCAGCTTATGTGTAGCAGTATATATAAGATAATGTATCTTTAATGTTGTGGATGATTAACAACAATAATACAGTATTGCAACAGTGGTGTTACTGCTGCAATCTGTTTAGAAATACTCGTTCTTTCTCCAACTTCTGTCATTTCCAAAAAATCCATTTCCACCTCTATTGCATATTTCTCAGCAACCCATTGGTTTATTTAATCTTAAGACTTCATACTGAGCAAGTTTTTAGAAGTGTGTACTTTGTAAATTATCTCAATGCTGTTTGCCTTGTTGCTGCTTTGACAATGTGTTCTGCTATCACTTCAAATCTTTCAGAATGAAAAGAATTGAAAGCATTTGAATAGGAGGCTCTCCACAGTCCAGATCCTGTTACATGTTCCCAGGCTCCCTCTATTATTCTGTAAACAAGAAGATATGTTTATTAGAATAGTAAACCATACACATGTAATATATTGCCAAGATTATTTGAGATTCCCCAAGATAAATTCAAATGAGCTTTACAGGAATGAGGTTTGGAGATGGAACGAAACGATCTACATCCAGAGAAAGAAAAAAAAAAAAAATCAGCTAAAAGTAGGCTTCCAAGGAAATACCAGCAATTCATGTACATTAAGAGCTAGACAAATTCCTACTGCCAAAACCTATGGTAGATATTTTTTTAAATGCATGTAATTTCTTGTTATTGAAGCAGATGTGTACTGCGTGCAATGAAACCATGTGTATCCAAGAAAAATCAGGGACATTTGGAGCCTGTAAATTGAAGTATTCCGAAATTATAGTCTAGTAATTTCTGAGTATCTTTTTTTCTTCTGTATGGCTAAGGAATAAATAATTTTAAAAACGTTCCTTGGAAACTGACTTTCCTTACTCTCTTTAAGTATGACTTAGGATTGTTGTGGTGTAGTTTATTTCTCTGAAGATACTAATTTCAAAAGGAAATGCAGATGTTTTCCTTTTTTTTTTTTTTTTTTTATATTTGTCTTCAGAAGATATAAAAGGCCAAATTTGCAGAGATATTGATCTAAGAGTTAGCTAATGTACAGATTGTGAAATAACATAATATTGCTCATAGTACTGGTATTTATTGCTGAAGAAAAGAAAATATATTAACACCTGATAAAAATTGAGTGGCCACAAAGAAATAGATAAGTGTATTTTGTATTTCCTTTTATAAGTAGACATTTACATAGAAATAGATACACAGTTCAGAAATATTGGGGATTTAAAATGACTGATTGCATAACTAAGAAAGCACTTCCATGTCCAACTCAAATATACAAACTGTACCTAGAGACTTCACATAGTAGTATTTATAACATAGGTTTTACATTATAAGTAAATTAAGTATTTGGCAGAAGGAAAAATATTACTGTGAATAGTGCTTTGTTTAAATGGGAAGGCCAAGTGCTGGGTTGGTGTAAGGCATTCTCAAAAACTGAAACTCCTTATCAGGTCTTCTTTATTATTCTTTCATGTCTCTTGTCTTCAGAATTTAAATTTGCTCATTTGTTTTCTTAGTTTTTATTTTTTTCCCAGTTGAAGATCCAGACTTCTTTGTTGCTTTTATAATCACATTGAGCTTAATATTTAAATCTCCAATTCAGAAGTTTGTTTTAGACCATCATTTGTAGGGAGCTACAGTTTCAGCTTTAAGGCATGCATTTGTAATACAATCACACTTCAGCTTGGTGGCTTCAGATTTTTCTGAAGAGGCCTCCTACTGCTTTAAGTTGCAGAAGATGGTAAAAACAAAAATATTTCTCTGCCAAACATCCATATATGTACTGCAGAAGGGGTGGAGAAAAGGAAAATAATCATAATGAGCTATTCTTTGTGGTAAAATGTAGGTCCGAGGATGATCAGTAATCCGAACAATGTGTAGACTGATTTTGACCCATTTGGTCTCCAGAGACATGCTATTCATTGAGTTGGATGAAGGCAACTACTGCTGGAATTGCATTTTTGTGGAGGACATGAAGATCTTGTTACTTAAACAGGAACAACCAGGCTTTATAAGATCATTATTTTGAGAAAGTTAATTTGCAGCATGAAAACATATTCAACAGGACTGAGCAAGATGAGTACTAGAATAATTTGAACCAGTAAATTATAACTAAAATATAGGTAAAACAAACACGTTGGGAAATAGTGAAAACAAGCATTACGTTTTCTTTCCAAAGAAAGAAACAAAATCCTTTTAATCTCTGATTGTAATGAAGAATCACAATCAATCCCAGTTATTTCTTTGTAGATCACATGTATTGGTAATAAAATAATATTTAGGTAATTTTTTATCATGTGTACCTCTTCTCTTGCATAAAGTTAGTGAAAATTTGAAAGTAATATATAGAAAATTCTGATATATGGGGGTAAAGAAAAACTAGAAAAATTACTGTAAAACTGTTCAACCATGATCTCTTCTAATGGACTTTAAGGTATCTCAAATGTAGCATAAGAATGTATTATTAAAGCATCTAGTATGTGCATTTCGTTACTTTTGAGGCAGTTAAGATTCACTTGTCCCACTCAGTTCCATGAGAAGTAAATGTATAACATTCAAAGCCCACAACAGTATGAAGCTGGCATTACATAAATACAGTTTTGCATGAAGTACCAAATGTTGAATACATTAGGGACAATAATATTTACAGTCCTAATCCCGAGTGAAAGCCTTTTTCCCTATTATGTACCTCCATAAATAGTGCATGGTACTGGCTATTGACTGTCATAAGCTGTGTGTCAAATTGTCAGACATGCTTCTAAAACGTCTTCTACTTCGTCCTCAGCATGGAAATATGGTTTTATTTGGGCATTGCTTGTCATATGCTGAGTTTTGGATATTTGTTCATTTTACCTATTTTAAGATAAATCCACAGTCTTTTCATCAGTTTTGATACCAAACTCTTTTTTTTTTTTTTCTGAAGATTTTCTGTTTCTCACACTGCATAAAATAATTATTTGCATACCATGTCATCAAGATTCTTTTTTAATCAAAGCAAACTTTTTAATTTTATCCAATTTATTATGTTTTCAGTCCTTCAAAGTCAGATATTTTAGTTGTTGTGCTGTGTATTCAGTTTTGAGTTAAGGGCTTTTAAATGCCAGATATATACATGATACCTTCTGAGAGTAAAATTAGGCAGTAAATTATCTAGTGTCCACTATGTTACATTTTAAGTAGCCCCTCACAAAATGACTTGTACTTACATGAGATACAGGGACTACAGCATATTTATTAAGACTCTTCAACTCTCTATGAAACTGGAGCAGTCAGAAGTAATGGTGTCTGCTGAAAGATTCTTTATCATATGAATTTACTTTTAGTCATCTATTATTTATTTCAGCTATTTTATATGCCATTATAATAAATATTATGACAGAGAAAGCTTTTATGCCTCAACTTATTGTACTGCTCTTCACTTCCTTGCAATCCTTCAGGAAAATGTAGCTGTGCTTTACCTATATTTAACGTAAATCATCACTTACATTTGAATGAAAAATTCACTATGAAAAAGGGCTCCTTCTTCAATACCAAGACACAAATGCACAATCATGTTTACTGCCAAACTACTCTACCATGCAGTGTTCATTTTTAAACAGTTTTTAAGCTGTAAAGTGAATACATTGCATATAGTGAAATTGCTTGCTTTCTGGATGTTTTCACTTTCTTGTTAGTTTCTGCCTCAATAAGCATTTTTCTAGCATGAGTGCAAAATATAACCAATTGCACTTAAGCATTTTTAATATTTTTACTTCAATAGGGAGCATCTTGCATACAAACCTAAACAGACTTTTTGCTGGTGTTATTTCTGTTGAGAGCAACAAAACTTATCTGAAAATATTGATAAAATGGTTAGAACCGGGCATAAAACCATCAAATACAAGATAATTTATTTTTTTTTTCTTTGCATTTTTCACAATGCAATTCTGTTGTTAGAAGAGAACTTGTTAGGAGCTAGAGAATGATACGCCTTCGGCTCTTTCTTCAAAGACAGGATGTTGGTGCCTAGACATTGTTAGCCTCCAACTGCTCTTTGGGCTTCATGAAATGCAAATACTCCCCCTCCAAACCGCTCTGTTTCAGTTGGTTCCAGTTGTCATTGTTTTCACCAGGCTCAGCAGACCGCGAAAGCTCTACCCTCTTGTGTGCATTCTCCTTTCTGCCAGTTTGCGAAGTTGGTCCGAGTCGGGTTGAGAAAGTTGTTCTGGCTGTGGCTGGGATGGTTGTCCTGGGGGCTCTGCAGCCAGGGTGCCAGCTTGTTTTGCACTGGCTCGTGATAGGCACCATATGGGTATGCTGCTGTGATTTAGAAGTGAGCTCTCTCAATTCTTGTACACCTGTTCTGTTATTTAGTTTCACCTTCAATAATGTAATTGAAAATAAAGTAGTAGAGGGAGCATTAATATCTTTAATCAACTTAATACAAAAAATCTGGAGTATTCTGCCTTTGTGTGTTGAATATCATGAAGTCAGTTTTAAGCTTGATCGTCTTTTGTATTTGGGAAAGTGACAAGTCCCATTTAAGATTTCTTAACATAAAATGAGGCATAATTCAGTACCAAAAGTATATGAAGTGAAATGGTGAGAGACATCAACATAATAAAATTATGACATGTTAGATCAGGATTTGCAGTATACTATCAGCAATTGGTTCTGACTGGGTTACAGTTATCATGCCTTTGAGAAAAAAAATAAATAATAAACGTTGTGTGTTTTCTTTTTTTTTAATTTAATTTTTTTTTTTTTTTTTTAAATACCGCAATATGTGCATATGTGCTTCTGACACATAGAGGGAACACATTGTAACAAAGGTAATACTGAGCTACTTTTAAAAACAAACAAAATATTCATATTTGTCACTGATTAGAATTATTCTTACATTATTAAAAATGTAGCTTGCAAGTATGTTGCTTTTTAAATTTCTTTATTTTTATTTTTTAATTGCAACAGAAGTAAGAGAGAGGAAAAATTTGGAGTGAAAATAGATTGGTGCTAAAGGCTTAGCATTTGACGTTCTCAAGCTACAGAAGGAACTGATGGTCTCTGTGGAGTGAGAAGTGCTTGAATCTCAGTTTGCCAGGAAGCGTTTGAAACAGAAAAGTTGGGGAGCTTGCCAAAGCCCACAGTTCCTTCCCCAGTTACTGTTTCGAGAAAATACTCAGCTTGGCTTTTTGCATGCCTTCATAAACTTGGGTGGCACGTTCTCCTGTGAGTGCTTTGGATGTGGCATACTCCAGGTTCTTCTATTAGGAAAACAGAGCAAGTGTGTGTCTCCTGTGTGGAGCACACCTTGTGCACATATGAAGCTGTTGGTGTCAGCCTTTTTAAAAAAGCAAAAGCAAGAAGAATATTGAAAAAAATATTTTGTCATTTGCTTCTGCTACCTCTTCAATAGAAAAAATTACTAAAACTATCGCTCTTTGTGCCCTCCCTTTTTAATTTTCCTCAGATCATTGTCAGTGGTTTCTTGAATTCCTTAACAAATATTTTCTTTTATCTTTTTCTGCAACTGTGTATGTGTCAAAACTAAAAGGATAAAAAAGGGGGAGTAGTGTTAAATTGTTTGAAATAAACTATCTTACTGGCTGAAGAAAATGGAGCATGAATTGAAAAGATGGTCTCATTTCATTTTTGGAACTTATACCAAAAAAGACAACAATTATAATTTGCATTTACTATCTAACAGTTAACCACTTATCACTTTCAGCAATTTTTGATTTTGAAATTTTTGATCATTATATCTTCAATACATTTATCCACAAATCTAGGGCAATTTTAGTCTTTTTAATTTCTATTTCTGAAAGTGTTTTGGAGTAATCATACTCTTTTATTTTTATTTATTTATTTTTTTGAACTTGAATTGCTAAGACTTCTTTTGCATTCTTGGAATCGGTAGCAGAAGCCTAAAATCTGACACCAAGAGCAAAAGCATTACCTAAGCAATACCATGTGGACTTGAATCTGTGTCCCCAAGAAGACAGTAACCAACAGCTTGTGGTATAGTCTGCTGAACTACTTGACAATTATTTTTATTTTTTTGATCCCCCTTATGCCCCTGTATTTATAGCGTTCTTGTCCTTTTCCCCTCGGGAGAAGCAGGAAAATGTTTCATCTGAGGAAAGCAGAAACCCAGCTATGCACACTACTTCTCTATGAAGTAAGCAGCTTTGATCTGAAGAGTTGTTATGCAGCTCTATTGCGTAACTCAAGGCAGCATCGACTTTCTCAAGTCTCTGACCTTCAAACAGAAGAAAACATTTACCCAGTGGGGCAAAATGAATCCCAGGACTTGAATGATGTGTGTCTTGTGAGGGTGAAAAGACTCTTCATAAGGATGTTGTGTTTAACATTTTCAGATTCCATCAATTGATACTTCCTGATGGGAACTGAAGCTGTCAAAATTTTGGCTGTATTAAGTCTGGCTGGACTGGGACAAAAGGAATTTGACTGACATTCTATTTAAACCCAACCTGCAAGGTAACTGTAGCAAGCAGAATGGGTGCTAGTGAAATAAATAACAAAAAAATGCAGTGAGAAAAGCACCAGATGCAATGAAACAGAGATTGGATGAATTGCTTAAACTTGGAGATAATGGGAGTGCTATTCTTGGCTACCTCTTGTGCTGATACACATACCTCTTTTCTGTTCCTCCAAAAATGCCCATTGTATTACTTCTTAATCACCGTAGATCTCATTGCACCATGCTGCTAAATCTACTATTGCCACTCAAGTGCTGCCTTTGGCTACATAGCACCACAGTATCTGCTCATCTTTTTCTTCTTTCTTCTAGCAGTGCTAATAACCAGTCTAAATGACGATGTATAGTTATATGTAGCCATATATACATGTATGTATATACGTATGCACAGTTATAGGTAGCAAGTTGGAATAGCAGGAAACATCCCTCTAATTTCTTTTCTCCTGAGTGAGAAGCAGATTGGACTGAAGGTTGGCATGTCTAGGTTTGGGGGGGATTTACAGGGCTCTTGCCGGCTTCCTGTAGGTGCCAGAGTTTGTGAGATGCAGAGCAGCACTGATCCTAAAAGTGAAGGCAAGCACAAATGCACATGTACATCGTTGCATTTTTCAATGGATGTCTTAAAGTAGTGTTTGCGGAAGAACGAAAGGCTGCTGGGCATTGCAGTGCGGAGACATGATGCATTCACATAACCGAATCAAGTGAAAGCAATTTCAAAATTGTGACTTGGAAGAGCAGAGGTCCATTGGTTCATTTTTTTTTCTCAGGTTTGGAGTGTAAGCATTTCAAAAGGTACGTGGGCAGGGATCTTGAAGTAGAAAATATGAAAAAGTGCTGTTTGGCTGGTGCCTGAGATGAGCATCTTGAGGTTAACCTGTCATTTTGTGGCATTTGCGCCTATTGTGGCATTGCGCCATCTTCTAGATGAAAAGTTGGCTTTAAGATCATAAACAATATCTTTAGAAAATCTTCTACCTTGGTAAACTCTTACTGTATGAAAAACTATGTAGGCTTACAGGTTGATTTCTGCACTTATTTTATGGTGTCTTTTTTATTACCTGCTGTGAACAACAGATTGTTTTGGGTTAATATGTACGAGTTTGAATTTAGCTGGTTTTTATTGAATATTTACTGAATATTTTTCTGTTGGCATAATATTTTAAAAATGCTTGCATTAAGAATAATGCTTACTGTACATTTTATTTCATAACTTACACAGGAGTTTCACCAGCTAAATGGAAGGAAAATGATACCATATTAACCTCAAAACTACCTTGTGTCAATTTATTGTATTATTTAAAGCTATGCACTATGTGGTGTATATTTTTAGCAGAACCACAACAATAAAATGCTATTTTTGGCACTGAATATTGTGCTCATCAATTCTTTTTGATGATTTGTATTCACTTTGGCGTTGAACAAGAGAATCAGACGTTTCATAACATGTATATATGATACTGTGAACTAAACAAGCTGTTATTTATCTTTTATTTATTTATTTTATTTTTTCTTCTTTCAGCATAAAGCCAAGGTAGAAGCAATGACCTTAGACCTTGCTTCTCTTCACAGTGTGCAGCAGTTTGCTGAAGCATTCAAATCCAAGAATGTGTAAGTACTCAGAAGATTATATTTAATAATTTCTTGTATTTTCAATGTATTTATGAGCTGAGCAAAATTGGCAGCATTCGCCATAGCTGGTCTGATCAGAAACTACAGTAGATGAATGAGACTATTTGTTTTCATCTTAAAAAAATTATAGTAATTACACTTCTCTGACTATTCAATGTGTAGCCCCAGCTTAAGCTTAAACGGGGGCTCAATAACCTATGGTTATTGAGTAGGGCCAAAGATGAACTGTAAAAAAACAGCTTAGGTCACTTTTATCAGTTTTGCTATGTTTTGCATATATATATGATTTTTTTTTTTCACTCTTTAAATACTGCCAAAGCTAAATCTCACTTGGATAGACAGATGACATTTTAGTACTTACCTGTCTTTCAGATTCAAAGAATTGTCAAAACTGAATTCTAACACAAGATTCTTTATTGCCAAAATCCTTTGTAACAAAGTTTTCTTACCATACAGCATCTTCATATATTCAAATTTTCTTGAAGTAGAAAGAGAAATTCTTTCAGTATTATGCTTTGATACCAACTCAGTTTCATAACGTAAGAACAGTAATTGTTCTAATTTAGAACAGAAAGATTAGAAAGAAAATTAATTTAATTCCTTCATGCTTTTAATATGCTACATTTATTTAAAAACAGGATATGGTACAGTGAAAACTACCCTTTTTTCAAATGTAGCTCTTGATTTGTGTGTTGCCAATCATATCAAATGGTCATCCTATGTAGTCCATTTGGTATGCATGTTATAAATCCTTAGAAGTGAACTTCTGTTTTACTTCTGTTAGCATATATTGTTTTACCACTGTTTAGCTGTATTGCCAGTGATGGACAGATTTTACTGATGTTTCACTCTCATTTTATTTTGAAAAAATTTAGTAATAGAAAACAGTCTCTGTCTGGCCTTTAGACATTTCTGTCTTGCATCTGTGCTTAGAAGTGTGTGTCTGGCAGAACTACTCTAAGCATTATAGGAAAATCTAAGGTCTGCATCTAGGGTCTGTGAAACTTGTGGGGTTTTGACAAAAACGAATTTCCAGCTATATTTTGTTTAAACTCTGAGTCTGGATGGAAACCAGACCCCACACACTGCCTGTGGCTGTAGGTCTTTTATCTGATGCAGATACAGAAGAGTTACCTTACAATCATCTGCACTGGCAGGAGAATGGACTGGAAGACCTACTAGATTTTTCTGGCTCTGATTTTTTGTGATTTAACTATGTCTGGATATGGTCAGAAAAGCAATTACATAGCAATAGCATCTTATTACTGCAATGCCAGTCCTATGTGTTTTCCAGCCCTAATGTGCACTAACTACTTTTGTCTCTGTTTGTTTGTTTTGCGGTCGTGTCCAGAGGCTTTTGTCAGATCAGTGATTCCTTTGCATCAGTAGCTTTTTGAACAATTGAAAGAAATCTTGCAGGCTTCAATGACAGGCTGAATCTTGTTTTTTTGTGCTTTGGCAAGTCCATAAGCTGGTAGCTTAACTTTCATAAGGCTTTGGTACCTCTGCTTTCATGTACCTGTATGAGAGGACACACTGTCTTATGTTTACAGTTCATACATAGTAGCCATAATTCTTATTAATGAACGCATGAGATAGGGATGAGTATAAAGATTTCTTACATCTCTTACAAATTCTTTAACAATAAAGCAGGAAAAAAGCAAATAATATATATATATATATATATTTGTGAACAAAGCTATCACTTGAGTTCTGAGTTTTATAGATCTCGGTTTCTTGTGCAAAACTACAGTAATTTGTTAAGTGTGAAGGAGAAATTGTATATGAACACACATGCTTTTCAATAAACACGTGCACTTTTATTTCTCCAAATACACGGTGAAGAGGCCTTTACTATTCAGTGGTGAACATCTTAAACCTCTGGGAGCAGCCAGTTTTCTTGTCTGCTTAATTTCTCTATTCTAGCATTGCTTTCTAAGACACTTTATTATTCTACAGAAACTATTGGTGTTGGTGCCGTCTGACCCAATAGATGAAACTTTATAAAACAGAGAGTAGATTTGCTTGTCTTTTGAGATTCTGCTCATCTGAAACACTTGTGGCCTGGATACTACATCTTGTCAGCACATAAATGGATATTCTCATAACTGTATCACAACTTGGGAGCAGGTTCTTCCCTAGCTGATAGCTATTGGAAGACAGTCTTAAAGGACTGTGTTTCACTGATCTTCTCCTGAATGAGAAAGCTAAAATGGAACTACTTCAGAAGTATTCCTAAATTTCATCCACTTGAAGGATGAAAACCTATTGTAGCTGGGGAAGGGTTTCATGGTGGAAGAGGAAAAAATTGCTAAGATAGTAAATCATGAAAAAAACACATTCTTCAATGTGTTTGAGAATCTGAGAGATTCTGGAAACTACCTGAAGAATGAAGAAATTTCAGCCTTTGTTCAGCAGGATTTTAACAGGGGCTGGTTGTGTAGAGAAAATAAATGATGCAACAGAGGGAGCTCTAAGAAAAACGTAAATAATAAACAGGAGGAAAGAGTTACTCTGGAAGCAAACATTAAATACAAATTGGAGTAGAACTCAAGAGCTAAGAAGACATTCTTATTTAAAAGTAAAAATCAGATGATTCATCTTCAAGTTTTTATGCCTTGTAGATATTTGATAGGAACCTTTTATTCCTTTTTGGATTTGTTAGGTGTTGCAGCCTTGTCCATGGATAAAAATCGGGCTCAGAGTATATAAACACTGGTAAATTATGCTATATTCCTATAAATATACTCTAGAAAATCCTTTATCCACACAGAAAAAAATAGTTGTTGTTTTATTTCTGTTATCTACACTCTTGAGTTGATACAGCTGTTACTTTTTGAGACTTTTTTTTTTACATAGGCTCAAATTAAGTTTTGGGATAGAAGGCTTTTTACAGATGATCCTAGATCCTATAGTTTCATGACCACAGCAGAATATAAGTTTACCTTAACAAGAGAATGATGCTCTCCAGTTTTTCTTTCTCTCTCAGTTAAAAAGATGCTGTGGGCAGAATAAGGTAAGTATTCAATTGCAGTTGAACCTCCCAAAGTCTTCTGACAGAATAAAACAATATTGCTGATCTACCTCTTAGTTCATTACAGGACTGGAGCACAACTTGAACATGATGTGACTAATATATGAAATGTTAGTCTTACCTGATAAAAGATAGGGCCAAAGAGTTCACAGAACAAATTCTATATTGAAAGCCAATTCATTATGGTATGGTAGTACTGACTAATTTTAGGCTCTCTTGTAGTTTTGAAATGCAATGCTGTAATTTCTGTGATTTTTACTGTGATTTCTGGCATTCTTCTAGTATCCCTGGCTTGTTGTCTGGAGAAACATTCCCCAGTGGGAATTTCTGCGAGCAATGGATGACTTTCACCTTCCTTGTGAACATGGTGCTAGGGTTTGGGTGAGAGCAGGAAAAAGGCCTCAGTGCACCTAATGGCTAACTGTTCAAGTTATTTCTTCTAGCTTTATCTAGTCTTTCCCTTCTGCTATTTTCCAGCTCAGGCAGTTGATTGAATGTCTCTGTTACGGAAAATCAAATGATCTGTTTATAATAACATTCTGGGCTAAGATGGATTTGGCATTAGCTGCTTTTTGTGCAGTTGGATGAGGCAGACAATCAAATCTTTCATATTAGGCTTTTGGAACTAGAAAACACTGCGTTGAATCTCCTCTTCATTGAGTGGGCACAATGTGAGGAATTATGGTTGGTATTAATCCCACTTTATAGACAAAATTACTGCCCTCCTGTGCTTTTATGCAATGTAGCATTTAAACCTAGCCAGCATCTTTGGTAGTTCACAGTCCGTAGGGTTTGGTATTGGTGCAGGAGCATGGATTTGTGGATGTGATGCTGTGGTATCTATTTCCTAGTCATCATGTATTTGACTAAAACCTCCGTGCTTTAATTGGGAAGGAGGGCTAATGTTTCAGTTCCAAAATTTCCAAAATATGTATTGACCTATTGCTGCCAATATTTCCAATTGTGAAGCATAGTGCTTGCCTGATCCTCAGCATAAGAACACTGACATGAGCAGAACAGTTAGTAGGTAGAACTGAGCAGTAAAGCTACACATGAAATTTTATGTGCCTCTTTAGTTTTGAGTGGTGCATAGTGCCACTTGGTTTGAATTAAAGTAATCTTCAGCCAAACCAATTTAATGTTCTCAGTGTTTGAAGGGGAAAAAAAAAAAAAAGAGAGAGAAATTATCCTGAAAAAACTTGAATTACTCTAAAGACATAAAATAGTGTTTGCCAAAAGCTACTACTGAGAATTTTCTGAATTGGTAGTAACAATTCACAATTATGCAGGACTTCCGTATGTAGATTTTCACTGCTTTTTTTTTTTTTTTGGTAAGAATTGGCGTATGCTAACAGTTTATTCACTTATGCTGTGTGTAGAAATACAGAAAAGACAGCAGTTATGAATTATGAGTCTCTGTTTGGAACCTTAGTCTCTTATTATTTCCCTAACCAGACCCAAAATGGTGAGGGCCAGATTTTCAGCTGGACTCCTTTACTGAGGCCTCAAACTCCATGAGTACATTCATTTTTCATGCTGCAAGCAGAAGTGTTGTGAAATCTTGTGAGTGCAATTAAGATTTCAGAGCCTGCTAAAAATGCACTCTAGAATACTCTTTTTCTGGATTTTCCTAGATTGTAACTGACGTATTGCATGCTTGTTTTTACTGTATTTTAATTCTAATTTATTCACAAATAAATCATAGATGTGTGATAAATTCTATTTGTATATATTCCATATGAGATCTGTTCAGCAAGTTCTTGCATAGATAACAAAGGATCTGGAAAAACTAAATATATGATTTAAATGAATTATTAGTGCTATTATTATGCCATAATGTCATTAACAGTTCTGTAGTAGAAGTATCTTTGTTAGATACTTCTGATGTTAACTGATGTTAGAGACAATCATTGCCACTATATAAAGTTGTTCAAAGTGTGCATATATTTTTTAACCATCACAAATCTTTGAAATCTATAGAAATATATTTTGTGAATTAAAGCTAGAAACGGTTGATCTATTAAATTTGTCTTTTGAACTTCCGTAAATATATAGCTGTCATTCTGACAGTGCTACTTAGACACAAGCTTCTGGTTGACATTGTACGTTTTGAGATACTCAAAAATATTCATGTTGAATTAAGTATGGAAACATGCATAGTTCAGAAGTTACTGTTGCAGATAGAACGTATCTTAAATTTAAATAAGATCAAAGTTTGACTGCATTTGAAGCATTCATAATAATATTAGGGTGAAACTTGTTTTTTCTTCCCGCACCCTCCTCCCCATGTGGTGGTACTGTGCCTTATTAAAGTCTAGGGATTGGCTTTCTGCATAAATACCTTTTTTCTTTCTTTCATTTTTTGTTTTTCTTTCATTCTGTTTTTATGTTCTCATATACAATTACCCCATTGTGGTAGCATGTGTCAAGTCAAGTGGATCCAGAGACTGTTTCCAGTATTTTTTTAATTAAAAATCTCTCAAGTTTAACCCATCCCCCCTTTTACTGGAGGCAAGAGATCATGACGTTTTCACCAGATCACCTTAAATTTCTTCTCTGAATGCAAGAAATATCACCTTCCTCAGAACATTTTGTTAAAGTAAAAATCTGTATTAAAATAAAAATAGAATTGACAGTTCTCCATAAGATCACCTATAATTACATCTGCAAAAATATTCAATGCTTTTGCACATTAACAAGAAGAATGTTAGGTGTTTTTTGCACAGTTTTATGACTACAACTGGTTTGTCTAAAATTTGTGAAATTACCACTTGTCTTTGGAGCATTATCCAAGTTTCTTCCTTAAGTTACAGATGCCAAATGCAAAAGAAAGAGAGTCTAAAGACAGGGGACTGTTTCTGTTTCACTCAGTACCTGAATGCTTGCGTTGGCTGTTTTGGTTGGCTCAGAAGACATCTAGCTCTTCAGCTTTGGAAACAAAATGGAGAGTGATAAATGTGACCAACTGCTTTTGGACTATTTTTCTTTACTCCTCTTTAATGTGGTGGCAGGAAAATATTTGATAAAATCTCAGCCCCCAGATTTCAGCATAGTCTGTAATACTGATGGGAGTGCCACCCCCCAGTTGGCATCAGGGAGGATGGTTTGGCTATTGTTCATCTGTAGAGTCAGAGCAGACAGAGACCCTTGCTTAATTGGTGTGAATGCAACCATGGCATGGAACTGGACTATAATTATGAAATAATTTTGGACTAAGAAAGACGACCAACTCTGTCTCCCATTCGTTATTTATTCTGGTAAACTGTGGGTGTGAAGATTAACAAATGGAGGAGTTTTCAGGTATGCTCAAACTCTCGAGTTACAGTGGAGGAATAAGGGAATGAATTTTCAGAGTCCAGGATTATTTATTTAAATAGGAGACAGGAACGAAATCTCTGCTCACAGGAAACAGCCCAGACCAAACTGTTAGTCATTCCTTCTTGCATATGCTGTATACCCAGTAGATATTGAATTATTTTCTGGGGAAGGAAAGAAAAAAAAAGGGGGGGGTTTCAGCAGAAGGGATTGAAGAGTTCTCTCTTTGCCCACCACCAGCAGAGTCTACAGTCTGGTGGTTAGAGTGCTCCTGAAAGCTAGGAGGTGGTTTGGATATTATCAGATCATTACACACAGCAGCACGTAATTACTATGTAATTACACAATGGGGATGGCATTGGTACCAATGGCAGCAGCATTCTGTAAAAAGTTGAGCTTGGCTTAATTCTTTAGGACTTTAAAAAGTGGTCTGTGAGGATCCAAAAGGAAACGAGACACCTTGTAACAGGTTTGAAACATGCGTTCTTGAGAAAATTTACCGTTTGCTTTGTCCTTAAAATTTCTTTTCTGACTTATTGTAGCCAGGCGTATGTTAAGACTGGTAATCCCCAGTGGCTTTCTGCTCAGCACAATGGTGGTTTTGGTTCCCATTCTGAGTTATGTGTTCATGTCACAGTCTAAGACAAGTCCAAGGTGGCTCACAAATGTTTTGGATTCCAATTTTAAAAGTCTTAAGATGTGCTGCCTTTCAAAAAAAAAAAAACAAAAAAAAAAAACAACAAAAACAAACAAAAAAAAAAGAAAAACAGACAAACAAAAAAAAGCCATAAGATGCACCAGCTGTGAAGGGTGTTTTCAGTACTCAAGGAAGTAAAATATATGTGACTTAATATGCCTGATTAAAATCTATTCTATTGCAAATAAAATAAGGATTTTGCAGCATTATAGCTTAATGGATTTTAAGGAGATCTATGTGTTTAATCAATGTTGTCTTCTAAAAATTCTGAAATATAAAGAAGAGTAGCTATTTAATTGCCTATACATTAAAATGTATTTAGTCAATTTAGTGAAGCTTTTCTATGGGAGGTAATTAAAACATATGAAGGTAGTGTCTTCTGGCACTTGGATATGGATGCTTTACTGCTGATATTAGACAGGCCATGCATATGCCACATGCGTCTTAATCTTAGAATCCAAAAAATTGTGTTATAGTCTGCAAAGGTTGTATTTCTTCATTAGCTGTTCCCAAGGCATCAAAAATCCCAGAGGATGTCAAAGGACATTAATTTTTATCACAACATGGAATCTTTCAGGTCTGAATGGCAGCACACAGCTGCTGGGGGCTTTCTGAACTTGATTACAGCTCTATATATCTCTAGGCAAAACAGAGGAAGGAGTTGTCAGTGACAAGTGAAATGTTCAAAATGCATGAAGTGTTTTATTGTTTGAATGATCAACTGTGGTCTCTAGAACGTGTTCCAAGGGGTTAGCTGTTTTCAATGGGAAATACCACAAATATGTAATAAAAGTAGTAATTGGCCTTTCTTGTGAATTGTAGCTTCCTTTTTTTCACAAGTACTTAGTGTGTGCAAAATAAATTTGTATCTTTGGAAGCACATGAAAAACCAACAAATCATTCCATGGTTACTGCAAAATGAATGTTCCTTTACAGCTGGCTTATGCTTATGAGTAACTGTTTGTGCATATTTGTAAATGATGCTTTACTGTTGGGATTTTGAAAAAAAAAACAGAGAATCATGTGTCCACTTTAAATAGACTTTTACCAGCTTACCAGATTCCAGATATTTTCATTGCTACTGTCTTCTAAGTATCAGAGAAATACATAAAGAAAGTAAATTTTTGCAAGGTGTGGCAAATAATGGAATGAGGTGCCCACTTTATTGAGTCAGAGCTTGAGAAAAGGAAGAAGAGGATACAGAATGGAAATGCTGAAATGTTGAACGTGTACAGAAATTAAGTTGCAGAGCCCCGTGCTATCCCTTTTCTACGCTGACTTGGCCCTGGGAATTTCAAAATCCGTATCATATGGAATTTTGTTTCCTCCGAGATACAGAACAAGCAAAGATGCAGCACTTTGACAAAATAAAATGTGGTTTCTTGGATGGATTTTGTTTTGAAGTGCAGTCTTGAGGAGGCACTGGGTTTAGGGAAGAGCAGCACTGATACTAGTTAATATCAGTACCCTGCGTATAGTGTTTACTGTCAGAGGTAATTTAGGGTTAGATTAGAGCTGTGCAGAAAGAAATTCACAGCTGTGGATAATGGATCCCCAAAAGGCAAAAGTGTCCCTGGCATGAACCTAATGGAAGAACCTCTCTTCCCGCACCCCCCCCCCCCCCACCCCCCCCAAAGCCTGTGAAATATAATTCTTCCTCCTTGATAAGAGATGAGGTATATTTGAACAGGAAGAGAAGGCTCTAAACTCATGGATTGAGTTCATTGAACCTTGCTCAGAGATTTGCTTCTTCAGACCTTCAGGAAAATGATAGAGTAGGAATGTCATACATACGGAACTGAGCTAATCCCTGGGGCACTAGGAAGGCATCTGCCTTGCAGTTATCAGTTAAAAGTAAGTAAGAATACTAATCTGACCTTCACTTTAACTAAAGAATTTGTTATCAAAGGTGGTTTACTGACATAATGATATCAAATAACAAAATGTAGATTAAAAAGGATTAAAAAGTTCCTAATTCCGCAGATTTCTAATATCGCATACCAATTGTAGTATATAAAACAACAAGGTGTGGGAGACAGATCACGCCAACAAATTAAACTTAATCCCTGCTTTTCTTATTTTTTACGTAGTCTTTGTGAAACTCATACAGGAGTAAAAGGTTAAAATTCCAGTTTGGATCATTTTTATGGGAAGATACTTCGGGTGGCATAGGTTTTACTAAGGTCAGATTGATAGCAATATTAAAAATGTTTTAAGTGTTAATATTAAATGTTTATTTTCTAGATTTAATTTATTTTTTTTTATTTTTATTTTTATTTTTTTTTGGTATTAGATCTGAATTTCTCTTTAGGAGTTCAACTTTAAAATATTCACAATAGTGGGAATTGCTTTTGTACCTCCATTGAATGGAAAAGTAGGAGTTTTTCAAACTTTTTGATCCCCCTAGGGCTAAAATGACAAAATTTTTAATTCAAAGGATGATTACTTATTAATTTATGGGGGTGTAAGATGTGTGTATTTTTTTTTTGTGTGTGTTTTTTTTTTCTGTAGGTGTAAGAAAACCTAATAAAGGGAAAAATAGGACTAATGGATGTTTCTGTTTAAATCTAAATCTATTGAGACCTTTGTTCCTTTCACAAACTTTTATGAAATTGTACACTCAAGGTTTTATAGAGGTAATGAATAATGATTGAGATGGTTGACCTATATGGCTGTATGTATTTTATGAAGATATAGGAGCAGCTGCTCATAATTCCCATGTATTTGGTATGAAGGGAGAAGCAGAGCAGTTTCAGTCCATTCCCATTAATCTCTTGGAAGTGGGGCAGAAGTATTTGCTGATCAACAGTGTCAAATCCTGCAAAGAAATCCAGTAGGATGAATTTGAGAGAATTTTCCTTGCTTATAGCTGGAGGTCATCCATCGGGGCTCTAAGTCCTGTGTTAGTACCTTGCCTTAAAATGAAACCTGTCTAACAAGGATCCATAATTCTGTTAGCTGACAGGTGGCTGTACAGGCTATTTTTGCTGGCTTTTCAGTCAACACTTTTAGAAAAAGGGAAGCTAGGCATTAAGCATTCATTTTCAAAATTCATAGAATTTTGAAAAAAAAAAAGAAGTGCTTTTTTTGTGTTTAAGTTTTCATCAAAGTAGTAAATGTTTTGGGGTCAGTGCTACATTACAAGTGGTACCGAAATCTGCTGCTGTCTGACTCTAAGTGGTTTCCTCATTGCTCAGTTTCCCATCATTGTTCCTACCATGATTGAGAGGAATTTCTGGAGAAGGTTGTTTAACTTTTCTTTTCAACTCTTTTCTTCTTTTTATCTTTTTTTTTGGGGAGCCATAAGACTAGTCTTAGTTACCCTCTTTGTGAATATAGACATTTCCTCACAGAAGTAGTACCATTTTCTAGCTTTGAAAGAGAGCAACCTGGGTTTTCAGAGGTATGGGATGGAAAAATTCGTAGTCTGTGACTTTGCTTCTTTATGGAAGAGAAAGCACATCTCTCTGCCTTCTTTAGTGGCCGTGACATAGGTCTACAGTTGCTTATGGGATTTGGGGGATATGGCAAGGCCTTTTCTGTTGAATTTCTGTGTAATTCCAAACAGTGTGAACTTTTCAAATCACTTGAGAAGTGCCCCAGATGGTGTGACATTCTGCTTCATGGGAAGATTTGAAAGTATTCCCTTTGCATAATTTCTAGTTAACTATTTCATTGCATTTGAAATGGGAGAACACCAAAGCCAAGAACTCTGTTGACATTTTGGTGGTGTTTGTTTAACCTCCTAGTGCACAGGCTACATTTGTTGAAAAATATTATTCTTACCTTTGCAAATCATCAGTAATTAATTCCCTTGGAAATATCTACTGCAGCACACAGCCAGCTTGGGAGTCTGCTGACAGATCATGGTTTTACATCAGGTGCTAACAAATTGATTATTAAATTTCGTAACTAACTGATTTATAGAAGCAACTTAATTTCTGTATCTCTAATGTATTCACTTATTTCATTTTAAAATAACGCAGAGCAGTTGTATTGCTTTGATTCTAATGGTGAATTTAGCACAGCATATAAGATCTGAATGACTTCCCTGATACAAGGCTTAGCAATATATCACAAGCTTGTGAAGTGCACAAGATATTCAGTGGTTTTCAGCTGAGATATTCACAGTTAAGAATGTCCTTGTTAATTCTACATGCTTTTTAACTTTCACTAAATTGTAGCTACATTTACCAGCATGATGAGTTTTCTACAATTGCTGGGTAGCTTGCAGTTTAAGCAGTATATTCTTGAGTCTCAGTCATGCTGTGAATGATAAGAAACAGTGACTACATGCTATGGTGGAGCAGCTTATGTTCAACTCCCAGAACATACTTAAATTGTAATGGTAGAGCACATTAGCTCGCTGGGTGTGATGTAAGTCAATGACTGAAGATATTTTAAGGAGACATAAGGGTAAATTTTCATAACATTCTGCAAGGTTTTAACTACATGGTGTTTCCAGAAATATCAAATAGGTGTCATGGTTAAAAGGTGCAGCTTTGTAATGTCAATACCAGGAGTAAATATAAAGAAAAATTTATTTTGCTGGTGACGTTTTTTGTTGGTCTTAGTTGTGCCTTTGATGTAGAATTAGAAACTACTTGAAACCAAGGGGAGATTTTTTTTTCTCTCTTTTCCTTGGGCTCAGGAGGAAGCCTAATGTAGATCACAGCAGTGTTTTTAATGAACTTGTGAAATCAAGGTCATAGTTCTGCTATCACTTAAAAATACTCCTGTCATAAAGCAAAGCTGTAGTGCCAGATGTGTGGTGTGAATTGTCAAGTATCTTAAAAATTTTGTTCCTGCATAATGATACGTTCAGTGATACAGAGCTCTGCACCACTGAGATTAGAATCTGTCATCTGTGGCTGAAATTCATAACCATATGATGGCTGTTACATAGGTAATGTGAAATGGGTATGTAATTTCATTCATTTCCTGGTGTGTAAATGTCCAGGTCACAAAAACTTAGATGACAATTTTCAGTAATTGGACCTTTGTTAGCAGTCGTACCAGAGACACCGATAGCTTAGTGGTCATGGATCCAGATCCGAGAGGTGGCTCTTTTGGAGCTGAAATGAAGCACAACAGCAGTAGCTGTTGATATGACCCTTTAGGTTTTTCTGTGATGTTTTCTAGGGAAACCACTTTTAAAATATTTTGAAGCACTAACACTAATTAAAAATGTAGCAATTCTAAAAGGTAATCTGATATTACTTTTTCAGTAGGATATTAGTTTAAAATGTTTCTGTATTCATTTTTATGTTTCTTCACAGATTTTTTATGGAATATTGTAAATACTTTACAGTCTCTTTAATTTTAATTATCTGAATTTAAAAAAAAAGAACAAACTAGTATTCAAAAATAAAAATATCATGAAAAAGCATAATTTTATTTCTTTTATAAAACCCAATTAAATGTACTTACATTTTAAAAGACTACATTTTATAGTTTTATATTTCTAGAATTCTGTTTTTAATTAATTAAGCTGACAGATTTAGGTATAGAGTGCATATTTTGCCTCTGGTACTTATTGTGTAATTAGTATTAATGAAAGATATTAGAATTTGGATAGGTGGAATATAATGCTGATTCATTTGTATGTCCTTTCCATCTTACTCAGGTGTGTTACTTCATACTACATGTGGCAATTATCAAATAGAGTTACAGTCTTTTTATAAAACAGTACCATATTTGCTTTTGCAGGGAATGATGATGGTATTTTCTGTATTACTGTAGTACTCACGTGCCCCAGTTCTGAAACAGAAGGATCTTATACCAAAAAAGCATCTATGTTGAAGAAACTTGTTCCTTTTCCCAGCAGATTTACAAATCTGTAAATTAATTCTTGCCAGATCTTTACATAAACTTTTAGAAGAGATGATGAATCATCCAAAGTTTCCCCACATGCACTCAATCTTCATAAGGCTTTGTTTTCCTCTTGGCAGATGCATCTCTAACTGGCAAAATGAACTTGGATTTAAAATATTTTGATAAAAAATGCCTCAAAAGATTGGATACCGTTTTAAAAATATGGTCTTGAATATCCTAGCAAATAGTCTGCTCCATGCAGTGTTGGGTGAAGCTGAAAAACAAAAAGGAAGAAAAAAAAAAAAAAAACAAAAAAACACTGCCTTTGTGCAAGTAAGTTGGTTTGAGCAGAAAAAGAGAACCTTGCATTTAAAAGGACAGTCCCCTTTTATCTTCAGTTACTCTTGCAGATGCATCTTGTATATGAAGATATTACATGTGTTACAGCCCAAAAGGAAAATCAGAAATTCAGCACTTATAAAATGAGCTTCCCAAAGTGCACAGATGTTTCATACTGCTTCTGAAGCTTTTTATTTTTGTTTTCTAAATTGGCACAAGTACAGATACTAGCTTCTTAATTTCTTATACAACCAGATTATAGTGGTAACTTCCCAACAGGCTCAAAGTTGAAATTTATTTTAATAAAGACATGTAGCCTACTCTTTATATCCCTGATCATGCACAGACTTCAGTATTTAGCTAAGGTATATTTGATTCCACAAGAAATGTTTTCGAAAACTGGGCTATCAAAACCCAAGGTTTTCAAACGTACATGATGGAACCTAATTCAGTGTTTGTTTGACAACCTGGGACATTTTTCATGTTCTTTTCCAGAATTTCTTTTGCAGATGCTCATAGTGGAGATTTGAGCCATGTAGGAAAATGATCTGATGCTGGGTCTCCATCTTCTTTTGTGTGTAGGGCTGTGAGGAAATAACTTGAAAAGAATGGAGGACAGACAGCTTTTTTTCCTAGTTGTGCTTCAGTTACTATCTTTAAAATTAGAGTATATGTTGGGTGGTTGATTTTGTATTTGTCATGGGATTTGGTCAATTACAGTAAAGATGATGTAAGTTAGAACATGCTGCTCAAACAAATGCAATGATTTAAATAGTTTGATGTTAGGATGTCACATCTACTAGTACACAGTGTAGGGGTGAAAGGCATTTGTTTGCCAGGCATTACTTTCTGTAACCTTTCCTATTTAATTATTTTGGAGCTGGGATGCCAGATGCAGACTGAAGCCTGAGGTCTGCAGCTCTGTTACCTTTACTTAGGTCTGTTGCATTGGATTCTTACTCAAGGACAAGAATACAGTATTATGGCCCAGCTTTTCTTGGTCATGAAACAATCTAGTAAATGCAGATCTATCTGAGGTCTGTGAATGAGAGCCTTTGCTGTGTTGCACAAGTATTTGAAAAAGGAAAGAACAGGAAAGGTGTTTGTCCTTGGTCTTGCTATTAAGACATCCTTCTCTCACCTTGGTGCTCACGGGACTGTTTTTCACTGTTTTCCCCTCAGGCTTTTGCAGCACTTTGCTCTTCCTTAAATACACTTTCCCAGAGGTGCCGGCAGCATTGCCAAGTGTCTTAGCCATATCCTGTGGTGGGTTCGTTGTGGGGCCAGCATGGGCCAGCCCCCACCTCTCCTCATGGAGCCCAACCCTGCAGCCTAGGCTTTGATGCCTACGCTCAATGCACACATTGACCTGGTTCACTAAGGAATGCAGTTAGATGTATTTCACTGAAACTTCTCTCTTGACTCAATTTTGTTCTTTAATTCTTCTGATTATTCAAGGCCTCTTCACATCCTGATCTGCAATGCTGCCACTTTCGGTGCTCCATGGTGCTTGACAGAGGATGGCCTGGAGTCCACCTTTCAGGTGAATCACTTGGGACATTTCTATCTCGTCCAGCTTCTGGAAGATGTTTTACGCAGCTCATCTCCTGCAAGGGTTGTGGTGGTGTCCTCAGAATCACACAGGTTGGTTAATGTTATGGTGTTCTTTTGATTTCATTGAAATCTGCAATCCTTAAAACAGAAAATGGCTATGGTGGAACTGCAAAAGTTTTAAAAAATGTTTTAAAAATGTTAATGTGTTTAAAAATGTAAAAGTTTTTAAAAAGGCTCTGCTCTAAAGCATTTGTGTTTGAATAATCTTTGTAAAATAGAAGGGTTGCCAGTGTCTGGATGTTACTGCATTTGGTTCTATTGCTGTATACAAAGTGTGTTCTAGTTTTGTAATAATATGGAAGTATTTTTTGATCATTCTTTGTATGAATGCAGATTTTCACCGCATTTCAGAACACTTATTGATTTTGCTAGGAGATGGAATAATAATTGATTAAATCTGAATGGCATGACCTATATTGATTTGTCATTCAACAACTTCAACATCTTACCAAGAAGAATGTGCAGTTATTTTAGCAGGAGAAACAATGCAATTAAAAACTGCTAGATGAAATCCAATTGTTTTATAATGAAAAATTAGGGAATTCAATGCAAACATTAGCTGTACAATATAAATAGGATCTAGTATAGTTAATACATATTAGAAATCTGGCCATGCCTCTTTTGGTGAAAATTTTAATTAAAATATTAGATGCTCATCATTCTACTGCCATAAGAATTACAGTTGGCAAAACAGACATTGTGAGATTTGCCTTATTTCAGATGTGCTTGAGGTGTTTGTGTTAATAACTGAAAAGAATGATTTAATTTAAATTAGAAAGTTTCTTGTGGTGCAAAATTAATACACCAATTCTGACTTCTAGTGGACACAAGCCACATACTGGCTTCTGATTTAGTTCAGGGACTGATTTAGTTCAGATTAGACTATAATGTCCAACTTTAAACGTTTACCGTTGATTTTTTTCAGTTCTGGTTGTGTGTAACAGCTCTAGCAAACCCAAAGAAAGAATGTGTGTGTGTGTTTTTTTTTTTCCTGCCTTCATATTTTTGAAATGTTTTAGTGACCCAGAATGAAGCTTATTTTTTTAATCACGTTTCCATAAAATGTAACCCCAGGGACCTGGTAGAGAGAGACCAGCCAAGGGTCAGGCTGAAACCTTTATCACTTCCAAACACAGGGGCTTATGGTATAAATGACACACTGCAGATAGATTTACTTTTACCATTTTAAATTTATGATGGCTGAAATGAAAGGAAGCAATAGAAAATGCCAGTAATAATCCTCCCTGGTGTTAAAAGACATGAAATGTCTAGTAATTAGGTGGTAACAAAATCTGGACATCCTTATCTTTGGAAATCACACCAGGTCTGTGAAAGCAAGTAGCAGAGTCCTGTTAGGAGTGAGGAAGGCTACTGCAGGGCAGGCAAGATAGCTCTAGAAATAAATCTGCCAACTCCAATCACTTGCCAGATGTGGATGGCACAATGGGATACGTATAAATGAGCTGTTATTTAATGGGAGATTATGTTGAATTGTCAGCTGCTTGTTCCCCTTTGTAAGTTTGTGTCTGATAGTATTTTAAATGGCATCTTTGTTTTTCACTGTATTAAGCATTACGTATAACCAGAACTCACAACTCTGGACATCTTTATTTGTTTTCAAAAACATTTTTTAAAGTTCTCATTGCTAACTCAGTAAAATCAGCAAAGGTTTATACAAGCCCATCAAAAAAATAAGTAACAGTCTATGTTTGAGAAGATAACAAATACAACTACTTGATTTCCCCCTTTTTGAAGGGTGCAATTCTTGTCATATCTTAACATTTAAAATGGCCATTTAAAATTACTTTCGTTTTGCCCCCAATCTGTTTAATGGCCAAAAGCTGGTGTAAGCAGTTAGTTTAGACATTAGGTATTATTGGGCAGTAGTACTTTCTGACCTACTTGAGAACTCTGAGCTTTAAACTACGTTGTAAAACAGAAGTGTTGGTATCTAATTACTCCCATAAACCTTGGCTGGATCTTTTCGCTAGAGTCAAGACCCCCTGTTAGGGGAAAAATAAAGTCCCATGTTTGCAGGAAAATATTATACTAGACTGCTCAAAGGCAAAATATTTATTTGCCTCTCTGATTCTTTGTTCTTTGTTAGTTACTTACCTGGATTCATCACAAATGAAATATATTTAAATTAAGCTTTTGGGTACTTTAAGAATGTCATATTAAAATCTGAATAATAAGTAGGTTGACTTTCCTTCTGTTTTTATTTCTGTGTAGTTAATTTGATTGTACAGCTCTTATCCTACTGAATTCAATGAGATTGCCAACATAAGTAAGATTGACTCACATAAGTACCCTTGCAGGACAGGGCTGAAATTATGCCAGTGTGTTTCCATTGTACAGGATACACAAAGTATCTTATTTATAGATTATTTCTGGTATCCTAAGTGGTTACTTGAGGAATGAATATAGGAAATTCCTCCCAGAATAGTCCTGTTAATTTCAGAAATGTATGTTATTTAACTGAAAATGATGAAAGAGAAATTTTGTTGTTGAAATTGAAGGACCAATTCTGCAAGATACAGGACATCCTGGATTCCTCTTCAGTTCAAATACTGTAGCTGCTTTTCTCTACGTGCATTATAATTCTGCTCACAAAATGGATATAGAAATTCCAGCTGATCTCTTCATTTCTGGCCACGAGATGTAAAATTAGTAAAGATATTTTAAAACATTTTTCTAGTGTGTACTATAATTATGTTTATCCCTGTTCTCCCTAGCTGATTCTGAAAACTCAGTATTAAAAAGAGCTTGCTAAATCCATTTTATTTTTAGTAGCTCTTCTGAGTGGAACAAAGGTCTGTAACTAAATGTAGTATTTTTTTCTAATATACCAGTAAATTGATAAATCAAAATTGTATGAATTTGAAAAAATACTATATTAAAAATTCCTTTTCTTCATCTAAATGTCTTTAGAATATTCACTACTTTGTTATTAAAAAAAAAAAAAAAAAAAAAAAAAGAAACAAACAGCTGGTGTTTAATGACTCTGTCAGACCCAATTAAAAAACATCAACTAGTTACTTTGATTTGTGTTCAGCCATGCCATGGGTATACTTAAAAACATTATACTCTGCCAGAACTCATTTTGGCTTTGTTTACGTTTATCTTTTAAACATATAAGACTATTGATGGCAAGTTACCAAGGTTATAACCCCTTTATATTCATCAATTTTTAATCTAAAAAAGAGTCTAAGAGGCAGTGAGACCCATCCATAGTTACTTGAACACTTAAATGAAAGTGTGCAGTATATGAACACTGGATGAAATAATCAGGGGAAGGGAAGAAGGGGAAATAAAAGAATGCTGTTTTTCTCTGTTTCTAAGACAGTGCTATTTTATCCTGCATTATTTTCTGCAAGTTATTTGTGCTTTTGTACTTATGGCAAAATATTTTTCAGGCTTTAAAATAATGTAATTCATAAGTTATATACAATGCCTTTAAATCATTATCATTAAATCATTAAAATATTTTTTGGACTTGTTTTTATTTATTATTTACATTTGATAATTATTCACTAATTTTACTGCTATATTGTATGTGACTATTCCTTGGGCTTCAAGCAATTTCTAGTAGATACTTGCAACTGCTAAATTAGCTGTTGTTTTATCTTTATTTTTTATTTTTTCTACTCATCTGTCTGTCTACATCTTATGTTGTTCTTAATGAGAGTGAAATTAACTGTGGGGTATCTAAGGAATATGTCCTGTTTTTTAGATTTACGGAAATTAAAGACTCCTCTGGAAAACTCGATTTCAACCTGCTTTCTCCATCTAAGAAGGAGTATTGGGCTATGTTGGCCTACAATCGTTCCAAGCTTTGCAATATACTGTTCTCCAACGAGCTGAACCGACGCCTTTCTCCCCATGGGGTGATGTGTAATTCAGTCCATCCTGGAAATATGATGTACTCCTCCATTCATCGTAGCTGGTGGGTGTATACCTTGCTGTTTACCTTGGCTCGACCTTTCACCAAATCCATGGTAAGTGAATGGCTTTTTTTTTGACTGTATTTTACACATCTTCAGTTTTCAAATCAGGGGAGTAAAAAAATCCAGATGTATGTATTTGCTTTGACCTTTTGCCTTTCATAACTACAACCCTGATTCTAATGACAAACATAATGTCAAGATAGTGAGTGCTCTAGAAAAGGATACTTCAACCATTTAAGATTAAATTTGTCAATCTGCAGTGAAGTCACCATGTTAGATGGATTGCATGACTGCCATGTTTGAGTATGTGACTTTCACTTTCTGTGATTAAGGTAGTTGCGTATTTTAGGTGTGGGATAGTTTAGAATTATTTTGGTGCTAAGTACATGTAAAACATCAAAAAAATTCTTTGGTTTTTAAGTGGAATATGCTTGACTGCATTTTTTATGTAAACAGATGGCCTAGTTAGAAAAGATACCACAGGCATTATTAATGGCTGAGGGAAAGTGCTTTCAATGGTAAAAGCACTTTCATTCATATTTAAAAATAAAAAAAAAAAAACAACAATGATTTTCTTGATTCTTATAAAACACTGAAGACAGGTGGGAGCTTTCCCTTTGTCTTCACATTGGACTTTGGATTGGGATGAAGATGCAATGAAAGGCTATGCTGTTCTTTCATAGACAACGTTAAGAAGCTTCATTATATAAGAAATTTAAGCATCTCTAGTGTTTGGAGGCGGTTATCTTATTTCTTGAACCTCTGATACAGATTACCTTTAAGGAGTCGGAAGTCATTTTCTGAGCAGAAGATGACTTTCACTTCATTGAGAACTGGGTTCCTTTTAACATTATTGACTGTTTCTCATCCTTTTTCTTTTCTGACAAAGAATGATATTACTAAAACAAGAACAAGGGGAGGAAGTCTCCCTTGAATATTTGGAGCTAGGAGTCAGGGAAATGAAAAAAATAATACCCCTGCAGAACATAGCAATTTGTTCAGGCCTAAATGAGGCCTCTTTTACATAGGATTTCATCACTGACATGAGTAGTTGTTGTGTAACATAAATTACTGTCTCCTGAGCTGGTGATAGAGACCAAATTAATGGCTTTTATTTGAAAAAGACCGAGGAAGCAATTGTAGCTTAATCTATGGCATAACCTCTAGAAGTTGAGCAAATCACTGGTAGAGCTTGTATATAGAGCTACAAAAAAAAAAAAAAGGATTGCTTGTACATTGAAATCCAGTTCATAGTGAGATAATTAAATTCATCTTAATTTTTACTGGGTTAATGTAAGTGGAAAACACATCTTAGAGTGTTTAAAACTTTTGTTACATGTCCAAAAATGAACAGCTTCTTGAACAATACAGAATTTTCAGTAATGTCCATGGAGCAAAAATATAAGCAGCCTTACTAGCGTGGTATGCTGACAATGAAGCAGTGAAAATAGTCCTCACACCTCTAACCTCTGCCTGCAGTTTGCAGCCTGTACATATGCAAAACCTATTTACATCCATGAGATTGGTGAGTGAGCCTTCTGGCAGCTTGGGACAAGTAATAATGTCTTTCAACAGCATGTTTCTTGACCAGAACTTTTAAAACTACGTTTCTGCAGTGTTAGGGATAGTTTATACAACAAATTCTTGAAGTTCTCCTGAGAATGGATAAATGAATGTTATCAACGTCCAGTGAAAAGGATCCAGTCTGTGGAACTTTTATGAATTGTTAGTTTTATTTGCTCTGACGTATTTTCACAGAGGAGCCTTTTGTGTTTGTTGCTCAGATAAACTCATCCTCTAAGGAAAAAAAGTGAAACACTCAAGTTCATTTTGAAGTCTTTAAAACGACTGATAGATTTTTTTGATAGTATCTTTTTATGGGTGGTATGTAAAAGGGAATACAAAATACAGTACAAAAGATACCAACACTGAACAACAGCGCACCCTAGTCCAAGCCTAATTGCTTCAGTAAGTCCTTTTGTGTTTGTATGTAATTCACTGAGGTTATCTGAATGTTATGATGGTGGATATGGATGAGGGTAAGAGTCAGTCTCGTAACTCATTGTGATATTAATTTTTATGTACCCTTGAACCTCATCACTAATCTGGAGTAAATTTTGCTGTAGATCTTTCTGTGGGCTTCCTCTCAGTATTCCCGTGGCAACTCACTCCAGAGCTTAGGTGAGTTTTTTTTGGTCAGAATACTGGGTGCTTACCTTAGAGCTTATAGCTGCAGTCCCAAGGTTATGAACTTGCCCGTTCCTGTGGTTTGCAAGGATGTCTGCATTGCACAATGCAGCATGATGCAGCAACATTTAAAATGGTTACAACTGAGCTGGGTCCGTACCTGGAACTGAGAGATCCATGTCAAGTCTCTGAGGAAAGAGGTAAGGTTTATCAGTTCAGGCAGGGTGCCATGCAGGTACGGCTGTACCAGGACTGTGGCATGGGGAGAGCTTAACTCCTCTGGAGCCAGTCTGCGCTCTTTGCTACATTTTGAACTGTAAGAGTTCCTGGGCTTTGTACGGATACATTCACACATATACATACGTGCAAATGTCTATATATACACACGTGCGCGTATTGACTGCAGCTGCACCTGATTCTAACTGGGGCTTTTCACTGTATTTTAGTAAAAGCTATTCATTAAAAAAAAATAAAAAAAATACTTTGTATTTCATTTCATTAGATGGACTAAAAACATTTCTTGATAGTGGTGGATAGGTCAGAATAACACTCATAGTTACAGCCGTTTTGGAAATTTTGAAGCTACTTGCAGGAGAAAATTAGAAAATATGTTTGTTTCCCTACTAGTTTATTCAGAAAAATTGAATTCTTGTGTTCTATTCTGGCTCCAAGTTACTACTGAGAGCATTAGTCTTCATGCTTCTGACTTAGTTGTCATCATTCTTTATGGCCCTTATAAAATTATCTGTCCTAGCAGTTTAGTAATTATTTTATTTCCAAGAATGAACAAATACATAGTGTGTATCTGAAAACTTTTTATTTTATAGTTGTTCAGTTGTTGAATGTTGAACAGCTCTACATTGGTTAATGAGGATGTAATATTTTCTTCAGAAATGCATGTTATTGCATACTGTGAATCTCTATTTTTGGGAGAGGTCATGCAGCCTCTGGCACGTGGCTCTTGGGATACTCAGCATGACGGAACTTAGCTTAGGAAACACTGCCGGTAGCTGTTCAGTTTTAGCTGATTCCCTGAGGCACTGAGAAGCAGTGTTCTAATATCACACTTCTTATTTTTCTGTTTGCTGTTATTTGTTGTGACTACAGTGACTCAATTTCTGTAATTAGGATGCTTCACAAAGTTATGCAATTTAAAGCTTCTGCTTAAGGAATAGTGTTGCAGATCACCCTTCTTTATAACCTCAATTTCCTAAAACGAACAAACATGTTTAAATACGATTGGTCTGTCTTTCAAGTGTGAGCCTTTTAGATATATAATTTTATTTGTTTCTGTAAGTGGCTCATACCTTACTGAGAGAGGTGCAACATTTCTAAACCTGTTTATAAGTGCTTACAGCACAAAAATGATAGCATGTTTGTGCTGGCTATAACGAACTTTTCTGTTGAATCACAGAGAGCTGTCTGGACAGCTTTTGAAACATAATACAATATTTATATTATTGATGGTTATAGGTGTACAGGAAGTACTTATATTAAGTAGAGCACTGGAAACTGAAAGACTATTCCTTTTTTTCCTCCCACCTCTTTCAAGATCTAGAATACACACAGATTTATTAGACAGAACTAGAGAACAAGTACTTTTTGTAAAAAGCAATAGTAACTGCAGCTCTACTAATGTTCTCTTTTACTTACCTCTATATAATTACTCATTAAATTGGAAAAAATCTTACAGTGTAATTAAATGGAAATTGAAACAAGTGTCCACTGTAAATAACAGATTGGAAGAGAAACTCTGAAAGGAACATATGCATAGGCCATGCAGATGCTCAGTTGGTTTGATCTAAGACTTTAGGTTTCTGTTTTCTAGTGTTTTTTTCATATCCCCACCCTTCCCATCTCTTTTTCCCCTTATCCCCCTTCTCTTTTCTCTTCTAGAAAGTTGGCTGAAAGCGAGTTTAACTAAGTGGCTTTTCTGTTTGTTGTATATTAATGCTAATCATTCAGAACTCATTTCATTTTTTACTAGTTACACAGAAGATTAAAATTAAATACGTTTTTCTGTAAATTTCAAGCTTAAGCTGAATGTTATCTAGTGTCATCCCCAGATGATTTTGTGAGTGTACAATGGCATATAAAATTAGAAGCAGAATGCTATTATCGCACACTTGTGATAGTCTTACACTGAACCAAATATTTTTGTTGGCAGGTAACAGAGCAGAAAGAATATCATGTGTTGGAGTAGCAAGAGCTTAACAGATGTTTCAGAGAACTAAATTTTCAAATCCTTTTACATTAAGAAATGCCTAGGGTTTCTAGAAGTTCTGAGAATATTGGGTTACGTTTCCTGTTGCAGTGCAAAGCCAGCCATTGTACTAGAGTTTTAGCAGATGTGTTACCCCCTTTTAATGGTTGGGAATAAAATATTGGTTCTGTTGCTGAGAGATAAATTACAACTAGAAGAGCTCAACCTGTCACCCTTAAACCTCTAGTTAGCCACAGTGAGACCATTCTGCTCTTAATTTTTCAATGTTTAAGAGGCTGATACTTGAACTGCACTTTGATTTCCATCTCTTTCCCCAAAGATAGTAGCTTTTCAGAATTGGATTTTGTTTTTAAAATATTTGCTATTGAGAATTATAAGGAATATTTATATTTGTAAGGGTTCCAAAGTCCTTCTGAATGTCTTAGTTCATGTAAAACAATGAATTCTTGTTGTTCTGATATTATCCCAGGAGTGTTTTAGGCAGTTGGCATGTACTTCAGTGCTCATGCAGGCAAGAGGGAAACCCCTGTGCCTACAGCTGCTTCAGTGGTTTTTCTTTTGCCATACATTGCAAGTGCCTAAGTTTAAATTTCCTGTGATGATTTGCACTCAAACCTAACATCTACTTAGAAATTCAATTCTGGCAAGAAATGAATCTGCACCTAGAGGAGTGACTTGCTTCTGCCTAATGGTCACATCTGTTTGTTTTTGATGGAAGCTCAAAAGAGACCTTACAGTCTCATCATCATCATCTCTTCTCTTTCTCCTCCATTCTTCCCTAAAGAAGCAGAGATCCTTTAGAGTATTCCCTCTCTAAGTAAACGTTTTTGCTGTCCAAAGATCTGTGTGGGCTGTGTTGAATTGATCTTGGCTTCCTTTGCTGAATTCACAGTTCAGGCCAAATTCTGCCCACAGCTGTGCATGAGCTGCTTTGAGAGCAGTCATGGGCAGGGTGGGTATGTGTGTGTTTCAGACTGGATTTTGGCCTGCATTTTCTCTGCAGGACATTCTTCAAAATGCGTTGGGGTTTCTTGAAAAGCAATAGGCAGCTCTTTTTGAAAAGAGCCTCCCAGTTTATACTTGATGAAAATGGCAGTTTCTTTTCTCAAATTGGAGCTTGGGTAGAAAGAGGAAGGGAGTGTGAATGGGGATTAACTATCTACAGAATACTAGCGTTTGTCATGGAGTCTGTTATTTCTTTTGGAGAGTTTATAAATCAAATAAGCAATTCTTCTGTTTTATATATTAATGTCCAGAGTGTAAATTTTAAAGTGATGCTAAGCAACAGCTCTCTTTTTTAACATGCAGGTTTGTGGAGTGTGTCTCTAGTAACATGGGGAGGACAGTTATTTTGCTGAACCCTAACAGCATACGCTTCTTTGCAGAACATTGTCATCATATAAAATTGACTGAATTGGGTAAAAGGAAAGAAGGCATATGTGGAAGAATATTTTGATTGATTGTAATAGGATGGTAAAGTAATACCCTCAAAGTCATTGTTAATCATTCTGGAAGGACAGTGCAAAAATTCTTCCATGCACTTAGAATTTGCGTCCTACCTAGTAATAAAATGTCATATAAGCTAGCTTATTATCAAACCTACATTTAACTGATATGTATTTTAACTTCCTGCTAAAATAAGCGTAGCATGAAATTTGAGGGTAAATTAAATCAGTTCCCCATAACCCTCACCACAGGAATGGAAAGTCATTATGAAAACCTATCCACGTGCCAAACAGAACAGCTCAGGGTCTCTGTGCAAAGCAGTGCTCAGGAGGGAGCAGTGGCTGTGGAATTTGCTGTGTCCTGCACACCCTCATAGCTCTTTGTGGAGCAGTTCTGTTATGTCCCATAGTTTTGTGGAGGAAGTAAGGAATTTCTTCCTCTCCCCCTAGATCCTTGCAGAGTTTCAGAATGTCCTGCCAAGTATGTGGGCTGCAAGGCAAGCACACATTCAGTTCATAACGTTTTATATTACAAGTAATTAAATTAGAATTTGAAATTAAAAAACATATTTCCTCATTTTCAGGCTGAAAAGGCCTTCTTGGATTAGAAAGCTATATATACACCTTGTGGAATGTCTGCATACAGGTTTGAGTTGCCCACAAATGCTAATCTTCTGTGCAACCTCACATCCAGCCCCAGTCTGCTCCCATACTGTCTCCATCTTGAAATCTGGAAAAGATTGGCCTCACAGGTAGTCAGAAACATATAACAGAGTAACTTTTTCTGAAATTTGCTGAAAATCAGTCTTGCATTCAATTATTTTCGTTTATTGATTCAGATTGTTACACCATCTAGAGTCAAATGTCCCTATTCAATAATGTGTGTGTGTGTGTGTGTGAGATTTGTGGGGTAAGCTGTGTTATAAACAAAATATTGAGTGCTTAACAAAAGATTTTTAAGTTAATCTTTTTTATTTTCTCACTCTGTTATGATTTGCCCATGATTTCTTTCTTATCTGAAAATCCCAGACTTTCCTTCACTGTATGTTTTCTCCCATATTATTTTGCAGCCTACCAAAGAACATTTCAAGTTCCTATTATTTTGTTATTCCTTCCGTTTTACTTGCCATCACTTGTAGAATACACTGCAGCTGAAGTGCCGTGCTGTTTCTGAGCTGTTAGGCAGCACTGATCTGCTCTGAGTATATCTGAGGAACCATAAGGAAACAAATTTTACTTGTATTTGAGTGTTGAGGTGCTTGGGTGACAGGAAAGATGTTCCAGTCTAATAGTAAAAGGATATTTAGCCTTTTTTATTCTTTTTACCTTTGTATATCATACTACACTAGCTATTAGGAATTTAGCTCATCCTTGTAAAAGAGTTTTTATGTGCTTAGGTAGTGAAATTCAGTATTTTCAGAATGCTTAACATTCAGAGGGCTTTTTGCTTTGTTTATTTTGCATATTTCTATGCAGGTATTCTGTTTTTTCTTCATCAAGAATTACAAAGAGATGTGGAAGTCAGTTGAAAATGTTGAGTTTTAAAAGAAGAGGGCTCTCCTTTTCAGTGAGTCTGTACTTTCAACGCTCTCTGAAATTCTATTTTCATGTTTTTATTCTGCTTTGCCGGGAAAGAAAGTAGCTAATAACAGCACTAAATAATATTCTGGATTTATATGCCTCCCTTGGCCTCCCTTTCTTCTCCTGTCTTGATTAGAAATACATTCTGATTTTTCAAAAGTGGGTGTATGCTACTTTGCCACATAGATAGCATGGTTGTGCACGGGTTTGCAACACTTCTAGTTTTGTGGCAACACAAAATATGCTTTTTATTGTGTAGTTTACATAAATCTAATATTTTCTGACAGGAATTGCTAAGAAAAAAACAAGACATTTAGCATACAGTTTGGTTAAAAATTAAAGATTGGGAAGGTGTATAAGGGAAAATGCAGTGAAGAACTCTTCTGAATGTGTTACATGAGTTGTATAAACAGAAAAATAAATGTGTGTTTTCATATTTTTTCTGTTTTTAGCTAACAGTATTTTGCTGAGAATAATCTGGTTTACAATTTAGTAATTTCCTGTATAAACAAGCAAGTGATCTTAACTGTCAGGAAGATCTTTTCATAAAACTAGAAAGCAGTAGAAACCAACTGTTTCTACTGCTTTCATACTTTTTTTTTTTTTTTTTTTTTTTTTTTTTTTCACGTGCACATGCACGTGGCTGTTAACTTTGGAAAAAGGCAGCTATGGCCTGAAACAGTTTTATGATATGTACAGGACCAGGTCTTTTTAACGCATCTCTGAAGTAAGGTAGTTATCCTTATGTCGCAACTGATCTTCCTTGGTCCGTTCTTAAAACAGCCTTCAGATTTTGCTAGCATGCATTATATTAATATTTTTTACAAGGTTCAGTAATAAAAAGGTTTTTTTAATAGAAATAATTCTGTATATTTGCCTTGAAAGAGCTTCATCTTTGACTTCTTACCCTGTCTATCAGTGACAGGTGCCAGCTGAAATTACCTCGTGTTGCTGAAGACCAAGTGGGAATGTGCCCCCTAGTCTTTCATTTGCCTTTGGTTGGTTGCAGAGCCCTCTGGGCACCCAAGGCCCTCTGTTCCCACTCTGTACAGTTGCTGCAGTTAAAGTGACTCAAGCCCTCTTCTTATCCCAGGGTTTCTCATTTGTGTGCCTGAGCAAGGTCACTTAGACAGTTTGTTGTAAATAACACAGTAGGATCCAGACCTCCTTAGTTACCAGCTAGCACGTAAATCACAGGATTATTCATTTTCTTTAATAACAGGAGAGCAATAGAGATACCATTATTATGAATGAGATATCTGTAATCCAAAGCATAGTCAATGCAATGCAGTGTGTTTATAATGATCAAATGATCTGTTGCTTATATTCTAAAAAGATTTTAGTCTCAAATATTCTCAGCAATAAAACTTGAACTTGTAGCTAGCAATGACTTGGTAATCGCTTTTTATAAAAAAGTGGACTTTCAAAGTCTTCTAAATTAATACGACTTTTAACTTTGGACAGTCTTATAGCTACTAGGCTGTACCGCTAGCAAATAAATTAAGCACAGACAAATGCACAAGGCACTGAAATTTAACCAATTATTTTCACCTATTGAAATTACGGTGCTATGAACAACATGCAATGTGAAAAACAAATCTTGTGGGTTGAAATGTAAAATGATACATCTGGGTTCCAGTCAAAACTGTTGCCATCTACCAAATTGTAGAAGGCATGAGAAACCCTAATTACTAAATTACGATTACAAAATAGAGAGGTGATGGAGTTTATCAGCTGATGGCTTTAAAAAGTAATTCTGCTTCATTAGTTTGCTTTTCATTTGCTCAGTTTTCTTCTCTTAAATCAGTTTTCATATTCAGTTTAGAACTGGATCATTTTGGGCTAGTGATTTTTTTTCACGCCAATGTAAGTCTTCAATTTATTGCTAATATGAGGACAAAAGACATTCAAACTCCTGTATTGCTAAACTTTGAATTGGGTCTTCTTGTCTATGTCTTGACTCCTCAAGCAACTAGGCAATAATGCATCTTTTATTTCCTCATAGTGGCTTTCTTACTTGTATTCTCTATACATGTATATTCCTGCTGATAATAAAACTTCTAGGAAGCCCTTTAGAAAAAAAGTTGCTGATCCATCCATACATCTACAGGTCAGCAAAATCAAGTTTTTTGAACAAAGTTTAGTTTTTGTCTCTTTGACCACTAAACGTTAGAATCCTGTGCCTAAACTTGAAGTGGTAAATGGTAAAAATCGTGAAGTTACATAACTGAACATTGTTAGCCTGTCTCATTTTGAAAGGATAACTTTCAGAGCAATATAAACCTTGTGGATTCTAGAACATGGTTTATGTTTCCTTACATTTTTTGAAGTTGTTATTTATGAATGAACAGATGTTCAGGAAACCCCAAGCTTTTATTGGCTGTATCTAGAATAGATGAAATATAAAATTGTTTTAAAAAATGCAGTGTAGATCCTATTTTACAGAGCTATCATTTAAATAATATTTCTTAATTGGGGGATGCAGTGCTTAGTTACATTAACATTTCTCTAGAACTCCTTGGATATCTGAGATGCTTTACCATAACATGGTCTTTTCATTTCTCTATCATCTTTGAAGAGGTGCCATACCACTTTAAACAGTTCACCAATCAGTTTCATATGATGGATTCTCTTTAATCATTTACATTCAGAGAAAGTCAAATATTCCTTAGGAAGCCAAAGTAATCTAACAGAATGTATAGTGTTTGTGCAGCTGGATATCTTATTTATTTGAATTTCTCAGGGAAATCTCTTCTGACTTTAGAAAAAAGATGGAAGAGTAAACAGTAAATGTGTCCAAGTAATATGAGCTAGAAAGTCCTGTCTTTTAGAGCAAAGTCATTAAAAAAGTATATTTGCAAGGTCCAAAAATAATACAGTATATCAAATGTAGTGTACTACATAATGTTTTTTCAGTGTTCTCACTATTTTTACATCTATATATGTGTGTATGTATCTATCTATATAAATGAAATATATACATGGGTTGTTAATATATTTAGTATTCCTGAATAGGTGAGCACAATAAGAGTCTGTTTTCTTGATAAAGTGATTCATCTGTTTGTTTTCTGTGTGTAACCCGTCATTCATCATCATGTTGGCATTCTCTGGACATGATAACTGCATAACTGAATTAACATTTCTAAAAACTTCCTTGCAAGGAAATGTACAAATAAAAGATGTGTTTATCTAGGCTTTTGGGAGGTATCCTGTTGTGTAGTGTTCCCCACTAGTCGTGTTTCTTGTTGCTGTCAGTTCTTTCTTCCACCATTTACTATATATATGTATGTGTATGTATCTTTTTTTTTTTTTTCTCTCCCTGATGACGTGAGGGGAAGTGTGTGGCTTTTTTATTTGTCATGAGTAGGAGTGTAGTAATTTTTTTATTTCTAAAGGCAAGACTCAAAAACCAGGATGGTCTTTGGCCAGTTTGGAACATTGGCTAGATTCCCACGTGGACTTAGACTGTTAGGAAGTGTGTCTAATTTTTCCACTGGATATCCACTAATATTTTGTAGTTCAGTGCCTTTCACTTTATATATATCACTCTCTGAGGTTTATTGAAAAATATAGTTAGATCTGTTCAAACCTTGAACTTCCTTCTATTGTAGCTCTCATTTTTTTCTCTTCCTGCACCTTCTTTGTAGGTAAGCATGTATGTGTCTACAAAGAAAAGTGAACATAATACTGAATTTGTTCTGCTTAGCTGAGTGTAGATATTCACAGCACATGATTCAGTACTTATTAGTTTAGCTATAATTTGAGGATTTTTAATCTGAGAATTTGTGAATTTATTTAGCTGTTCATGTTTCCTTTGACACTTATAATATTTCAGTCATTTGGATTTTCTGTTCTCTTTATTTTGCTGTTTCTAATTGTTACAATAGTAGCATCAATCCTTTTTGGCAAGGAGGATGATAGTAAATATGAACATCATAGTCAAATTCCATCCATTATTTTAGTGACAAAATGTTTTTGCAATTACTAAATATCACTATGGATATAACACAATCTTCTATGCATGCCAAAAAAATCTATAGAAGATATTTGAGGATTTTATTAATTGCAAAAACATCACATTGAAATGAGATAAATATAACAGTGTTGGATGATGCATACAAATGTACTTTAGTGCATTTGAGATGTGTATTGCTTGTGTTTCAGAAGAAATTGAAGCAGGCAAGGAAGTTGAACCTTACTGTGAGCGTGTTATTCATGTTGGATCCCACCATTGTCTTTTATGACACATGGCTGGTGAGATGCTTAGCTGGTCATGAAAGTATTTACTCATGTGTTGATTACTTTTATATAAAGGAACAGATTTGATAATCCTTGTACTGAACTGGCACACTTTTATTTTTTATTTATTTTTTACTAATTTCTGATTGAATAACTTCCATTATGGGGGGAAAAAAAAACACACACAAAAACAAACAAACAAACAAAAAAAAAAAACAACATTGAATAACATCTTGGGTTTACAAACTAAACATAAGAATACTTGGAAATGTTAGAATTCAAATTTTTGTTTGAATTCAATGCTCTTGACTGTAGGTATTTTTTTTTTGTTAAGAGTTAACTTGTCTGTCACTGTAATCTATTAATAAATTTAATTATTTGTTTTCCATTTTGCTAGAAAATTGGAAGTACCGTTTCTTTACACTGAACAGCATTAAAATTAAAATGTTGTCCTGAAATGTCAAACTTGCATTATGATGAATACTACCAGTACAAGAAAACTAATTTAGCACTTCAAATAAAACTACTGTCTTGGCAGTTTTTTTTATGATAATGACTTTGTAACAGTGTCATTTAGAATCTGATTGTCTAGTCATGTTGAATAGTGCATCTCATGTGATATAGTTCTGTTGATCCAACACTTAATTAAAGGAGGAGAGGCAAGATCTGCAAAGGGATATTGGGCATCTTGGTGCTCCTTGGCCTCGTGCTAAAGAGACTGCTCACTGCTGCAGAGCAGTGTCTGTGTAGGAAAAGAATTTCCCCATTGCAGTTCCCCTAGGCAAAGGTCCAAAATGTCAGTGCACATAGGTGGGTAGGCATGGTTGTGGAGTGATTAGGCACCAGAAAAGAAAAGTCCTTCAGTGTTTCTTCTTTGGATCTGGGCACACATTGTGTTAGGATTCTGCTAGTAATCTGACAGTGTCAAGGTAAAAACTTGTGATTGTCTGTATACTTCATGATAATAAATAAACGTGTTTCCCAGAAAACCTTTATTTTTGGTTTTTGTCAAGAGTAATCTGAAAATGATTTAGCTCGTTCTGCCAAGAAGTAAGGTATTACCCTGTATTGCATGATTTTAGATCTAAACACAGATGCATTTTGTGATCTAGTATGTATAAAGTGAGTTTCTTAGTCTGCTCTTCCTCTGAAGGTAGTGATTCTATATTTGTAAGAAAAAAGAATGGATTAGACTCTTCATTCCTTTGATGAGAAATGTATGTGAATTTCTAACTTTTAAAGGAATTATAGTAGAAAATATCAACAAAGCTGACAGTCCCATTGGTGGTATAGTATTTTTGGTCTCATTCTGGGTTTATTGCTGTAAAGGAAATATTTTCATATAAAATATCATTTTATCAAACATCCAACACACCTTATTTTTGGTGGGTAGGTGAAATTTATCATTAATGCATTACCTATATGCTAATTCAGTAGACGCTAATGTGGCATTTTAAATGGCCTTCAGCTAATGCCAATTATGCTTCTCAGAATGCAATGCAAACTGTTGCTTGTCTTGGAAAATCAAAAGCTCTGCAAGCACGCTCAAGGTTTGCAAAGCTGAACACACAACTTTTTCCATTGCTAGGTTTACTCTGCCAGTTTACAAGGTTTGTAGATCTCATTACAGAGTTTGTAAAAAGTGAAGCCAACTGCAGGACCCTTTTGACTGGTTTAATCTGAACAATTTTTAAGATCAGTATGTGGTGGTGAGATCATATCAATTCATTTCATGCTTTGAAAAAGCATATTTTGAAAGGTTCACAAAAAATGTATTTTTTCCTTCCTGTCCTTTTGTCTTCATCATGTAAATAGCTAGAGGAATGATTCTCAAATTACTACAGACAAGACCTTGGATTTCAGACTAAGTAAAGGGATCTTCAGTCTCATAGGTGACAGTTTTCAAAAGTTCCAAGTGTGGTCAAAAATATATTGATGCAAGCTGTTTTCCAGTTTTCATTGTAGCAGATCTTAATGAATGTCAATTAAATATGTTTACATATGTACTTACATTTTCCACCAACATATAACAACATGTGAAGCATATAGCATGATTTATACTGACAGGTATTCACTGTTTTTCAATTATTCCTTTTACCCACACGCTTTTGAATTATGAATTATATCAATCCTTAAATCTTTGTTTGGTTTAGAGAAGGTTCATTTTTTTCCTCTTGGCACACCATATATGCACTAGGAAATGCTCGTAGTTTCAGCTGCATTTAAGGAAATATTGTTGCAAGGCTTTTATATGCTGTACTTCAATCAGCTAGTGCCAGCAGTATCCCAATAGAAAGACCCTCAACAGACCATTTTCAGCATTTTGCTGCAATTAAACTCCTCTGGTTTTAGCCCTCAGGCAATTTAGTACCTTTTTACATATGCACATTATGAACTTTTGACCAGGGCCTGGTAGTCATATATTAGATAGCAGCTTTTGAAAGCAGACTTAACAAGTTCCTCAGAGTATTACAGTTGGAGTCAGTTGTGGAAAAGGTAATTTAACCAACTTGCAGTGAGGCCATTCAGAATCTTACTGATGATCCTAAATATGTCTCTTTTTTTCCTTGTTTCCTCTGGAAGCTGGTAGCAAGAGCTCTCAAAGAATGTGATTGATCTTTTATTCAGTAGCTAACGAGGGCTGTGATTCTATTAGTGCTCTACAAGGCAAGGGAACAGTGATTTAATGAAGTGTCTAGTGAGCTGGTCATAGATTTATCCTGTTGTCTCTAATTTGCAGTGCCGTTGTGAGTGTAAAAGAAACTGCACTCACACTGCCATTAGGCAGGTATTTCCTTAGTAAATTGTTGTAAGGTCAGGTGTAGTTATCTTAGAAAAGGCAATGCCTTACCTCCTCAATGTCTCAAGATGACAGCCGCTGTGCTGAGCTCTCACTGAAGCGGAAACAAGAAGATCAGAGGTCCGTCTCCAAGTCCCCCTTAGCTGATGCAGGAGCAGATGAACTGCCAAGTAGGACTAATAGAGTCATAATTGGCGATTAGAACTGGAAAGGTGCAATAACATCTTAATACAAACTGGCGTATATTATAGTTAGTGTCAGTTGTTGTAAAGTTACGTGGTAGCCTGAACTAGTTACATTTCCATTTTTTTCCTTTTCAAAAATTGAGGCAATGCATCCTAATAGTCACAGTACAACAAAAATAAAAGAACATCAAAACTTGAGTTGCTTTAAAGTGACATTAATGTCTTTTCTACATTTACTTGGGCATGTAACCTGTCAGTCTTATTCAGAAATTGTGCAGTAAAAATTGCCATAGAACTATAGATGAAATAATCTCATAAATATGCTTTGGTTTTCATTTAATTTTCACTAAATAGTGGTTTTTATTTCTATCTACTGAAGGCTACTGACTTTTTGTTCTGTATGTCTTTGCTAATATGAGATAATATTTGGATGATGCCTATGGGATTGCAAATCTCTTTTGCACTGGAAATTTTTCACAAGCCTCTGAGTCCAAGTTAGCCAAAAAAAAAAACACTTTCAGGAAGAAATTGTCTTTGCATGAATTGCATGATAATTTGAGAAGGAGGTGAATTATGGTATACATTGCCAGGCAGCTCAGTATTACCTATTTCAATCAAAAAGCTATATTGAAAAATAAGGAAGCATACATGTGGTTCTTTCCTAGATTAACACAGAACGATAGATAAATGAATAATCTTGAGATTTCTATGGTGCTTCCTGGTGGCAGATGGAGAACTCCCACGTGCAAAAGTGGTCAAAGCTGACAATTAGAGGGAAGGCAATCACAAATGAGAAATTGGGATTGTTAGTGCAAATGTGTTTATGTGTCTGACACAAGCCTGATTGGGATCTCAGCCTCATCTTCAAGGCTCTGTACAGGTAGAGAAAAGTTTCTGATGCAAAATCCATCAAATCTGATTTAAAGTAAACTGCTAAAATTTCCAGTGCAGCAGATGAAACTTGAGTTACATTAAACGACAATAGCAAGGCAGTGTCATGATAACTTATATCCTCAGGTAATCATAGCACATGAATCACCAATAATGTGTTGTGCTCAGATGGATGATTTTGTTTTTGCAAAATAAAAATATTTTCAGTTGGTTGAGCCATTCAGTCCCTGTGAACTTGACACCCTATGGGATCTCAGAAGGGCCCTTTGTTAAATATACAGATGCACTTAGTCTACAAAAAGAGGTACCAGGCTTTTAAATGAGCAGCAAGAGGATTTAAAACAGTAAGTCAAACTTTCTAATTTCCTAATATTGGCACTCATGTTCCTCACAATCTTATTAGTATTTCTCTCTGCTGATCTACCATTTCATCAAAAAGTCTACAATGGAACTAAAAATCTAAGCCTTTTAGCCCATAGATCATTGCACTTGGTAAATGGCTTATTGTAGATTAGATAATGTGGTTCATAGCACATCCAAATCAATAAAAGGCTAGTCTGAACATAGTAAAGTGCTCTCAGTCTGATTCTTTTTATTAAGTATATCTGTCATGAGAAAAATGTGAATTTTAGTCTTTTTTTCTTAACTTTCTTTAGTCTTTTTTTCTTCATATCAGAAAAAGGCATTGCTTAAATTTCTGCATGGTCATTTTCTTCCTTAGAGAAGATCTTTTCCATAGAATTTTGTTTTCTTTAAATCAAAATTAAATAAATTGTATGACAAGGGATAAAAATATTATGTCGGCAAAGTTAGATCCTAGTGTTCCCATTCATGTACTACTCCAGATACTAAAAAATAAGAATTTATATGTTGAGTATTGAGTGGTCTCTGTGGAATAAATACTTCTAGACCTATTCTCTTTAAAAATAAATAAATAAATAAATCCTGATCACCCAAAATCACCAAAATTGTCAGCAACAAATGGAGGTGGAAAATGCTTTTATATGGGAGAATTTTGAAAGAAGTATTTTATTTTGAGGACAGAATTGAGATTAGATACCAAAAAAATCAGTGGCATTTTAATCAAGGGTAGTATAGGCCCAGGATTCACCTTTAATCCTACAAATACTACGTGTTTAAGTTAAAGGCTCTATACAATAATAAGAGAAAGCAAGGCAATAATAGCTCTGAATGTGTTATCAGAAGGTTTCTGGGTTAACAGTGCACAGCAGTGGAAGGGAAAGATTGCTTCACTGGTAGATAATGGCTTTCGTCTGTCCCTCACATCTGGAAAAGTATCTTTGCAAGCACAAGGCAAGAGTAGTGCTCTTGTAGAGAAATGTCTATACAGCTCATTGCCACATCTGCTCTATAACAAGTATGGAGAGAGTTTTTGCCCCTTCTAGCTAGGGGTAGACTAAGTATGCAGAAAAAATCAGTGGCACGATGGGAACTAATGGCTGCATCTGCCATTAGACTTTCCATACACTTTTTTTTTTTTTCATTGCATTTTTGTATTTTCTTATTTACATCCTGTGCTCCTGTAGCCATGGAGAAGATAAACAGAAGTTAAGAAATGCAAAAATGCCAAATTGCTGAACCTGCTCAAGAGCTTGTCACAATTCACAGTTTCTCTAATAAATGTTTTTAAAAACTCCATTCAAAATCTAGTGAATAACTTGGATTATTTTTTTTTTTTTTGCAAACAATAAAGTCAGATTAACTGTAATTGGCTGCAGAGAGATGCTCTTAACTTATCATTCTTCGACCATGTTATTGACCAGTATGTGTTTGTCCATGTTGTTAATAATTTATCCTTTGAAAAATCTATGTGCATTATAGTCTTTGATCTTCTCACAAATTTCAGAGCTGAAGATACTATTTTCTTTTTCCTTTTACATTTTTCCTTTCTTTTTAAAGAAATTTTAAAAGAGAAGAGACTGGAGAATCATTTAAAACTTTTTTCTGTTTATTTTTGTGGGAGAACATCCAGGTGACACCCATCCTTGATAATGAGAACTGTACATACATACAGCAAGAATATATATGAATAAAAAAATCAAGGCAAGCTTACTGTACTTTGCAGATGAAAAATATTTGAAAACAAGACTTAATGCATCTAGTAGATTAAAACAGAAATTAAAGACTTTAGAGTAAGAAGAGATCAAAGGCTGTCTTTTCATTGTTCTTTTTATTGTTTATTGACTTCAAAAAGACTTTTTAGTTTAAGCTGACTTTAATGTCTCTTGAATGCTCTTTTGTAAAGTGACTTTGAAAACTCACGGATAATGTCTTCATTAAGTGGGGAAAAATCTTGGTAAAAATATAACTAACTTTGCTTTCATTATAATAGAAAGAGATAACACTTTGCTTAATTAAGGTCTGTTTTCCCTCTGTTCAGAATTTTACGACCATTTTTTTCATTGAAATTAATGCTGATAAAAGCTTGAAGTAGACATTGCTAAACTGAAACTCTTAGTTTCCAAGAGAAATACAGTAATGTGAGTTCTCTGTATTTATATAATCAGTTAATCAGGATGTTGCCTTATGTATACTAGCTATTTTAGGAAACAAAAGAAATACCAAAAAGATATGCAAGTTATTTTCTAAAATAAAGCACTCACTTTTTGCATGTTTTGAAAATGTTAATTTAGAGACTGTCTGCTCTCATTCTGTTCCCAAATGTCTATGCTTTTCTCACCAATCCCCTGATGACGTGATGTATTTGGATTATGTTAATATATATGTTAATAATGACAACATGCTTATGACAATAAAGATCATAAATATATGGAGATAAATTGATAGATTAGGGAAGCTATGCTGAATAATTAAGCCAAGATCCTTATCACAGATTTATCTGTAGTACTGTGTATTTTCCCCAATATTTTGAGGTCTTTTGAACATGTCACTGTGAGACCCAGAGACCCAGCTACGTTGGAATGCTCCGGGCTTTCCTGTAGGGCATTCCATCTTTTTTTTTTTTTTTTTTTTTTTTAAGGAATTCTGTATGGCAAGTTAAATGCCAATGTAGACACACACTGGATAACACAGATGAATTAACTGCTCTCTTTGGTTGATTTCTTGTTGTTGGTGTTAACTGAGATGCATCCTCATTTTTTGGCTGGTTCCAACTTTTCTGTAATTATGCTATAATATAAGCTTAGTTTTATCTATTTATGATGTGGGTTTACTGTGAGATCAAGTGTTTGTTACTCTGGGAGTGGTAGATAACAGGTGTGGTAGTAATTTTGTGAGGTGCACTCTTCCCGTCCTGCTTATTCCAACCAGGAAAACACATGAAAATACCAGGCCATCTGTTTGACTTTTACTGAGGATCAAAAGATTCTGACTTGCAGCCTGCAGAAATTGTTTGCAAGACCTTTTTATGTATTAAAAAAAAAAAAAAAGGGGGGGAGGGGGGGAGGCAAGAACCCCTTTTAATATGACAGCCGAGTTTCTGGAGTTTTTTTTTCATGAGAAATGTGTATTACATGTTTTCTGTAACAAGGAAAAATGCTTAACCTTGCTGCAGCTTTAAAGGAGACTGTTTTTCTTCAAAAGGAAAACCAACACTACACTTGTTTCCCCTTGCTTTCAGTTGTGGCTAGGGACAAAGCAGCAAAGCTGTAGTAGGCTTGATTTATTTTAACTGTCTCTCAAGTATGGGGTACATGTTAGGAATCTTATGTCCAGATGCCCAGTGCAAAAATGAGACACTGGGAAGGATGTCATCTTTACTGCTAGGTGAATCAAAAGGCCACCCTTTGTATTAACTTTAACTTTGTATTAATTATTAACTTATTGCAATGTTACTCATTTATGAGTTAGTTTGTATATTTTGTTTACATTATTTTTGTGTGGGCAACCATATTTTGGATTTGGTGTTTCAGTACACAGAGGATCCATCTTGTACCATATTTTGTTAGTTTTCCTATTCATGGGGCAAATAAAAATAAAAATAAAAATTGCAGTATAAACATTTTTATGGTACAAATGGTTAACCGTTTTTACAAGTGTAATTTTGTGAGTGGTTTAGAGGCTCAATTACCCACAGAAATGCAGGAAATAAATGTCCTTGAGGATTTGCATTTGGATCATGTGATTTGTTGGGTCTCAACTCATTGTTAATAATTCTTACATCTGTGCAGCCTACATGAGCAAATGAGGCTGTGTAGTCTTTGAACATTTAATACAACATTATTTCTGGTACCATTGTAGAAACATGGCAGAAAAGTAATCCAAGAGAAAGAGAATAACAAATTAGCTGGTAAAATTGATTTAATATGATTCAATCTTCTTACTAGATTGACTGGTTAATGTGAAAACTATTAAAATTTTCATGTTTATATGGTTGTTGTTGTTTGGGTTGCATTGCATGTTTGCACAGTGGTCATGTAAAGGGCTAAGATTCCACTGTAACAGAAAGTAACCAAAGCTACAGATAAAGGACAAAGGATGAAAGAATGAAGATGATCAAATTCCAAGCTTCTTATTGTAATTATTTTTGCTTTTATGTTGTATCAGGATATGATGTGGTGATCCTACAATGTGGGAAATGTAGTTGCTGTTTATTTTGTAATTTGAATCTACTTGCACTAGGAAACTATGGGCATCAATGATACCAAGATCTTAATCCTTTGAAATTAGAAAACTTACTTCTGTACTCAGTGTTTGTGAGCAAAAGGAGGCAAACTTTGCTCCCTTTTTAGTGCTACAAATTTTGATATGCATGAGAGCAGAGTTGGTTGCATATTTGAATGCTTTGATTGTGTTATTACTGAGCAAGCCAAACCTGTTTTCCTGCTTTGTATGTGAAGAAAGACCACTGTAGTAGTAATTTATAAAGTGAATTAAAAGGAAGATGTAAAACATTCTGAGAAGGTAGGATCAGCAAAATTAGAAGAGAAATTTGAGAATTACTATTTTGTGTTTCAGATAATAAATACCTCACAGCAATGAGTCTCAACCTTCTTTGTGGGTACAGTATTTTTGACTGAGACCTCATTTTCAGCAGTCATACTAACCAATTCTCAAAACCACTGCAATAGTTGAAATACCATGTTTAACAAATTCAGCATTTGTCTAGAACAGTTCAGAAGAGGTAACACTGTCTGCATTCCCTTCTCCAAGACTTCTTGTGCTGTCTTGTCACGAGATCTAAATCCTTGTGATCTACTATGGGGGGGAACATAGTAACAGGAAAGCCAAGATCTCTTAGGAGAAGAAGGATCAGCAAATCAGGGAGAGTTCAGGCAATGTAACCCTCTTTTGGTCTAAAGCTAGACCCTTAGTACACGGATATAATCCTGATCATGGTCTGTGCTATGACTATGAAAAAGCTTTCTGTTTGAGCAAAACAATATATTCATGACATATTGAAGTACTAAGTCATTGTTTTATTATCATGATTATTTTAGCAAAACTCTTTCCTGAAATTGACAGTTCATCAAGGGAAGTCTAAGGTCATGTTTGTGGAAGAACAGGTTCATTTTTGTTCTCCTCATTTGGACAGCTTGGGTCACTTCCACACTCTCCTTTTAGCTCTGTTGATTACCTCTTTCTACAGCTCTGCCGATTCACTCTTCCAAATAACATTGTAGTTGTACACGAATAAAACACTAAACTGTTAGAAGCAACCTACTTTTTCCCTAACCTAACAAACAATTTACATCCAAACAATTCACATCACCTCAGACTTCTTCCCTATGTTCCTACTTACAGTAAATGTCTTTTCCATTTAAGTTTTGGAGTTCTAACAATGTTTGTATCACTGTTTTGAAGATTGATGTTAACATCATCTTAGAGGGGATTTGAAAGACTGTGTCTTTTAGGAAAAAGATAACATCCAGCCTCTGCTCAGCTGACACCGTTATGCCATAGGAGTATGCTGCTGGGGCAGAGCTGGCTTCCTGCTCCTGGTATTACAGTTTTTCTGTGTAACTACTATAAATCCTAAGAAAAATTGCTAAAATTTTCCCTAGTCACGCGTGACAGTGCACATAGCTGCATTCACAGTCTGTCCTCCCTGGGGATATACATTTTAATGCTGTGTCCATTTACATCACAGTTGTATTAATTACATTTAATGCAGTTTTGAGCTAAGGTAGCACAGCCTTATTTCAGAGAATGGAGAGTGTGTGTGTTGTAATGAGGCCTGAGTACAATTGATCTATGACTTGGATGTAAGGGATTCTTAAGGGAGTTTGCTGATTGATGTAGAAGACGGATGTCTATGGCCATTAGGAAACACCAGTTTTTATTACCTATCAATCTCATGGAGAACCTATGGCAGCAAAATCTCCTGTAATAGATATCTAATCTGTTAAATTAGAGATTAATGAAATGAAAACATTAGAGAAGGAGGAAAATACACTTTTACAAAGTGGACAGTACCAGAAGAACAATGCAGACAACTCAAAAGCATATAAAACATCTGTCTGAAGACACACAAAAAAAAATCCGTACACCCAATTGTCGTCTTAACCCATTTTTTTTTCTTTCAATATTGCTTATTGGTTTTAAATTACAAAAACCCACATGGATATATCGGTAAATAAATTAATAAAATAATGGAGCATGTAAGACTGATCCCAAAGTAGAAAACATAGAACACAACATTTAGAATATCACATACTCATTTTTAGAATGTTCTTAGAATTGAGTAGTTCCATTAATTTTGCTTAATGATGTGTCTCTATTTTCAGACTCAGAGTTAAAAAATGGCTACTTATTCAAATATATCAGTAAGAGTAAAGAAAAGAAAAAAACTTATATGTTATATGTAGTCAACATATATATATCTATGTTGACAGCTGTGTTCAGAGACTGAGAATCTTTACATGGGAGAAAAAACAGCATCTTAAATGTTTCGAAAGAAAAAGAAATGGGGACGTGTCTTCTATCATTTTATTTCTAGGCATCTAATTTTCAGTGTGTTCTTTAGACTCATTTTTCCTTGCAGCTACTGTATGCAGTAGGATATAAAACAGAAGGGATTTTCAAAAAAAAAACTGAGTTGCATTTATCTATACATAAAAAGAAAATCCTATAGAGGTGATTGTATATGTCAGTACATCACTTTACTTCCACACCACCTGCTGCAATTAAAAATGAAATCACCAAGCAGCAAGTACAGTAACTTCATCAACCAGCTGATATTATAATTAATGACTATAGAGTCTCTATTATTGTGTACTTCCAAGGCATCAAGTGGAAAGCTGTCGTGGTGCTTTAAATAATGAAAAAGTTTCAGGCCTTGATAAATGGCTCAGTTGGATGCAGTTTAGAAAGTTCAGAGCATATGCTTCTGTCATTAGAAACTAAGGACCCTCGTTACCCTTGCTATAACTCTTCAGATTCATCTGAAACTCTTTGATCCCCTCATGTACTTATACTGTGTTTAAAATGCAAAAGTGTGGAAAAATATGGTGTGCATGAGAAATTCACTTAGTAGGAAGAAAGATTAAAATAAAGCTCCTCTTCATTAACATCTTTGTTTTAAACCTATCGAAAAGATAGCATGTCTGTACCCACATTTCTTTTGAAATGAGAGAAAGCAAACATCTTTATTTGATTCCTTTGAGATTTTTGTTTTTAGAAACAATTGAAATCCAATAAAGAAATGCACTTCAGAGAATGCTTATGAAGATATTTAACTGACTTAATAGAGAAATGACAGCAAGGATATTTGTTCTTGCAGTCTGTACTTTATTTCAACGCCATCGTATTCTGCAATGATGGATGCAGAATGCTGGCAAAGAGTAAAGTCCTGAAGCAGAAATTTTAGGCATGATTGGTGATACAGGTTTATACAATATCACCCCTTAACAGGCAATCTATTGATAAATTTTCTTCCTGAACAGATGAGTTTTGCTGTTAAATGTCATCATTTTAACAGAAAACTGACTTTTATTTAGTTTTCAGCTACTATTTATTTTTCTTCTTTCTTTGAAACTTCCATATAACATGTTTGTCTCTGAGGATATTTCATAGCTGAGATGCTGAAATGCTTTGCTTTGACAGAACACGTTACAGAGATAGAAAATTTTGTCTAATCCCTGACTCTCAGGGTTGTCATTTTTGCTTCGTTTCATGTACAGAAGCAATATGCCAGAACTGTTTTTCAAACCTCTTATAAAGAAATTATGTTTCTTCTGAATTATTGAATTAACAATATATATATGTGAATATATCTATGAATGTATAACCAGCTGGTTGTTGTTGATGAAAGAAAGCCATTTTCTGCACAACAGAAACAAAGATTCCTTTCTCCCTATCATATGAGCATAAGAGATAATATAAAATGTGAGTGCTGTTTTACCCTATGCTTTTCATTATTTAGAATCTATATTTCATGAGCATACAAAAACAACAACGCACTGTGTCTAGGCATTATGTACAAGCACATTACAGGAGGATGTTCTAGTCTGAGTGATTCCAAGCGGTTAATCATTCAACAGTGTGGTGCTAAATTAAGAGGTGAAATGGGAAGACCTAGGAAGTGTGGGAATAGATGTGAAAATTCTACCTGGGCAAAGAAGGATTATTGTGTTTACTTTCTTCTGTGTTGAGGCTATCGTGCTGTAATAACAGTGGCAGCCTGTGCTGTGAACGTGTCCCTTGGATTCTTCATATTTGGTTTGCTGTTGAGCAAAAAGGACAGTTGAGTGACCACTTTATAATGTTAGCCTCGGAATATTTACAAACTCTGTGCAATGGGTTAGACAGATGCAAATTAAGTGCTGATGCAATGGGTCCATCTCCATTCATTTCAAAGGTGTACTTGCTCGCATGAGCTGTGAATTTGTGATAAGTGCTGAATATTAACTAGGATATTTGGACTTTAATATAATGATCTTATATCACCACAGCATCTTGGCAAATTAGATTAAACCTGAAGGACACAGGACCTGATCCATCTTTAAATTCATGATGTGTGAAAGTTGCACTTCAGACAAGTGTAAGCTAATTGCTTCCTTAGCTGGTGACTTAATAAGTTATAAACAGAAATATTTATCTCAGTTTGCTAAGTAGCTAGTAGGCTAATACGAAAGATTGCAAAGATATTTATAAAGTAGTTTTGCATATATTCAAAATATTATCAGATTGTGCTATTAGATGACTAGGTTTTTGACATATTCCAGGACTTTTATGCTCTTGCTAGTAATTAAATTAATTATTTATCCATTGTACACAGTCTTGAATTACTGTATGATTAGCTTGGGCACTTAAAAGTATAAGAACACTTGAAAGCAAAATCCAAGCATAGATATTCCATAGCACGTCTTACAATCTAAATATTGCTCTTAGTCTAATCGAAGCAGCAAGAGTAGTCACAGCAGTTGATGGACTATTTTTCAAATTGATTTCAAAAATGTATTTAAGGGGATGATCTTCTACTCTAGATTACCTATTGATTTTTAATATGAAAAGCTCATTATATAAGCAGTAACTGCATATAAAAACCTAGCAAACCTTTGCATAAATCCTTTAATTGAATTTCCAGAGCCTGTGGTTCTACTTTTTTTTTTTTTTTTAATTAAATCTATTTCTTTTTTTTAAGTGTTACTGTGTAATTTGCATGCTGTGAAGTGGCCCTGTCCCAGATAAAGTGCCATTGATCCTTATTAAACCTCACCTCTGGGCTTGCTCAAAACTAACTGGAAAAATTAAAGTGTTCATGCTGCAATGCACTTATTGCTTGTGTGATAGGATTATGGAAAAAAGAATAACATTAATTTCCGAGAGAGAATTTATAATGCAAGATTTTATTTTTTTCAATTTGATAATTAATAGCAAAATCATATCCTAAATATAAATTGTATTCCAGTCTGCAAACTGCAGTAGTAATTAGGAAAGATAATGTATACCTGATATAAAATCATAATGTTGTATATGGACACTTCTTTGGTATATTAATTTTAAGTGTTGTTCAAAATCATTATGGATTCAACCCAAGAGTTTAAATAGAGATTTTAGCTAAATAAATAAATAAATAAAAATATAACACACACAATATCTTATATTAATAGCTGTTTTTATTTTAACTCTTGAGTTTAAAATATGAAAAATGATAGTCTGCAAATATTCATGCTAGCAATTTTTATATTAAAAGTGTCATGAGAAAGAAAAGCATTTAAGCTGCAATACTATTTTCTATTTTTTAAAATATCCAACACTTTTATTAAAAAGCAATAAAATCTCCTAAAGAAATATTCATAATCAATAAGAATACAAAGTATGGCATATATTAACAGAGTTATAAAAATGTTTATAATATGACTCAAATGAAAAACACAGCAAGTTATGTACGGTTTAAAGTGTAATCAATTTTGAGGTTCTATATGAGGTTATAAATGATAAACACAAGTAGTAGCATTTTTACTAAAGGCTGTTGCAAAAAATACTGTATTTATGGTCTATTCCATTCTTTTTATAGATCATTAATGTAGAAAACAAACACAGTGTATCCATCTTCTTAGACAGTTTAAAATTCCATTAAATGATATTTTTAAATGGAAATTTTGAGCTCATTTTATATGCTTCTTTCTACAAACACTTACTGTACTGAAAGTAAACTGTTTCCAGCAGGAGCCAATACCACAGAAGTTATATGCAGAGTTTTCCAGATTTGTAGGGCAAGTTAATTTTTTATTTTTTTATTTTTCCAAACTTTTAGCAAAGAGCTGCTAAATGTGTTATTTTTAAGAAAGTGGTGAGTTGTATGCTGTAGTGCCTGTGATATATTATGTGAAACTAGGTTGGAATTGTCAACAGTAATGCAACTTCATTCCACAATGGAAGTATTTGTTTCAAGTCTTCTATAATTAGTGCAACCTGATTTTTGCACTTTGCTTAGTTCATCCAGAAACAGTTGAAACAGTAGTCTGTCACTGATCTGTACCTAACAAAATTGTGTTTAACTGTATTAGCAACTTAAAAGGATTACGTATGTCCTATAAAGCTCTCATATTGTTTTTATGTAAGCACTACTTATTTTAAAATTAACTCATCAGTCTGTCAGGAAATGATTCTTACTCATTTTATGTAGCCACGCTGATAACACTAACATGGAACAAGTTGTATTTTAGTCTTTTTTCAGTACCTCATTTGTGCGTTTGTCAACACTGTCCTTGTTTCCCCTGCTATGCCTTCTGGTTAACCCTTGAACTTTTAGGGAGCTCTATATGGGAATTACCTTACGTTCTACTGAACTCCTTGCTGCTGCCAGGGCCAGTCCAGACCCAGAGAGCCTCGTTAATAAATAGGCACGCAGCCAGACTGTTATCAGGTAGTTCACTCACGGCTGTACTTGGGTACCTGGAGCATTCCTTTTGGCAGAGAGCTGAAGCCAACCACCTGATTTCTTGTGCAGTGTTGTGGCTGCTGTGGTTCTGGACTATCTGCTTGCTCCCTCTCTGTGAGGGCAATGTTGTCCTCAGGGCTGGGAAAACCACATATTGGTTCTTTGCATCAGCAGGCATCACATTGCCAATGCAATATATTTGCTTCAGATTTTCCTGTTAATTTGTAAGATTAATGAGAATGGGTTATTCATCGTTATTTTTGTTCCTCCTCTATGTGGTCCAGCAGTTTTTCTGGTGGATTACTTCTTTGAACTGTTATTACAGGTAGCATATTGCTCCTTGAAACCTGTTTCTGTTTTGACTTCAGAAGATCACAAGTGTTTTGAAATTTTGCTTTAGGAAAAAGGTTTTATATTTCTTTCTTGGTTGTTTGTCAGTGGATTTGTTGTTGTTTCCTAATGGTCTTTAGTGGAGGAAGTAAGTGACACTGATCAGTGAAGGTGGACAGTAAGATTTATAATGTATTTGTGCTAGCTGATTGCCAACAGAACTGGGCTTTCCCAGTGGTGCTGTACGCATACTTGGAAAATCAATAGGGATTAGCCTATGACCCCCTTCACATACTTATACTGTGGTCTGCATTGCTTACCAATATTTCATCTGTTTCACTTAAATGCTGTTACTTACTCAATAATGTGTGGCTGTTCTTGCAAGCTACTAATTAATTTTTAAAATGCAGTATCACTTGAAACCGAGATAAAGCACACCTTTAGCATCAGAGTGGGTGGAGGGCTTGTGGCTTACTTAGTGAATTTGCACTTGGTACCTTTAATTAAAAATCCTACTTTGAAAGATTAAGGTTACACGTTTCGAATTAAAAAAGTACTAAATCAAATACAGAGACCTTTTCATGGTGGTTGCCAACAAGCTAAATTGCCAGGTGTAGTTAGATACCTTCCAGTACCGTGTGCGTTGGTTGGTCCAATTTGACTTTTCAATACACATTTTTATACTTAGAACATGCATATGAGGAATTAATATTTGGTGACATTTAGATAAGTATCTGTTTATTAATGTATCACACAAATTTATTTGATATGAGGATTAATGACTACTGTAATGTGTTATAAGAAATTAACATTTCCCTTTTGTTTTGCTGTTTATTTTTTCCCTTAAAAATGCTTCATTTAAAGTCCATTCTTTTTCTTTCTCTCTTGTAAATAGTAGGAGGGAATATTTATATATTTTTTAATGAATAGATGTATCTCATTTATATTGAGTCTAGGGCATTCTCTTGATAGTGTCTTCACGTGTTATGTAAAATGGGTTGTAGCTTAAATACTAATGAGTCAGAAAAATGAAAGTATCATTGAAAACTATTGTTTTCCTTTTCAATATTTTAAAAATATTTTAATATATATAGATAAATACTATAAAAATAGTTTGTTAAACAGTATAAAATTCATATTTCAATTTCTACTTTACTGTACAGGTTGCCAAAATTCAAACATAATGGCCTACAGCAATTATTTTTGATGTGGTTGTTCTCCCAACAGGGGGATTTTAAAAATTCACAGTTTCTTATGCAAGTGTACCTATTCCCTGGAGTTACTTATAGTTTCTTATTGATCTAGTAGCTGGTATTTGAATTGGTCGATGTACTCTGTGACTTGTTTAAGATACCCTACCTGAACTATTAGTTTAAATAATATATTCATAAATTGATTAATCATTACAGTAAGAGTTATTAGCTACATTTTTATCTGTGCGCTATCCACAAATGACTTCTAGTATAATAATCATGCATATATAAACAGAGAATCAGTTTTAAATTGCAGTATGCCTTATAATAATTACATTGCTAGTAATGGTATGTTTCTGCAAGAAGGAATCAACCTTTTTCTGTGTGGGCAGCAAAACTCAGTGTGTTTATTTAATGTGGATAAAGTAATTGTAAATATTGATGTGCATATAAGTCAGGTTATGAGACAGAGGAAAGAAGGAAAGAAAAGATGTGGCTTTTGCTGGCAAGGGCAGATGGCTGCTAGTGTTTGATGTGTGACAAGATACTGAATGAAGTCTGCAGGGAGTTCCAGCCCCACATGTGGGTGCTGGGTCAGGTATGGCACAGCCTGACTGCAACTGAGGGTGGCACTGGGGGCTCAACAGGCTGTGGTGTCCGCGGCTAAAACTGAGTAAGGAGAAAAGTTTGTGTGTAATTTTATAAATATTAAAATACATATTATAATAGGAATGTGCTCCAATAATCGAAAGAGCAACCACAATAATGTTCATAACAAAGATCCTAGGGTGGCTCGCACAGAAGCCACTGTGAATCCTTGTCTACCACAGTGTGGGTGGACCACATCCAAATGCTTTTATTAGAAAAAGAAATACTCTCCAAAAAAAAGGTTTGTGTGTGCAGGAGCTACAAAAATCTATTTAACCCAAAGTGTCAGAACTAAGTTTCTTAGGGGCTCTAGGGTTTACTTTGCTAAATGGTGCAGAGTCCCCACAGCTTTAAACAACTTTCACTTTGATTTCATCCAAAATTCTATGAAAAAAATGTGAGTGCAGAACATGTACACATGCAATCTTACCATCATACATATATTATCAAATCAATTGCCTCTTTTAGTTAATAATCTGAGTAGACTGTGGAAATTCACACACCTGACATTTCAGCTTGTTTCCTGCATAAACTATTGTCATGAGCCTTGGAATCTTGCATTTTGCAAATGAATATCTGGGGGAGCTTTTTCACATTTTAGTTTGAAAGCCATTTTGTCTCACCACATGCTTTTTCTGCTTCATAAATTCTACTTTAAAACATTCAACAACCTGCTAAATTAATATATACTGTGTTCTTTCTTTAATGGGTAGGGGAACTTGTCTCACAGCAGTGCATTTGTTCAGATCTGTTTTGAAAACGTGCTGCCTGCCGTGTGAAGGACATCTGCTCACAAATGAATGATTGTGCTTTTGATTCGGAGCAGCACCTTCACTTTAAATGCTGGCTACAGATGAAAGGAACAGATTGCTGTGGTACCGCTTTTGTGAGGATTCCTCTACCCAGCATGTGGCTTCATACATTATTGAGAGCAAATCCACTTTATGCTACCACTCCTCACTGCACTTATTTTGCCAACCTTATTCAGAATGTCAGCAAGGATCACTTTTCTACAAAGGAATAAAAGGCCGGTTAGGAAGATTAAGCAGATAAATTATTTACAGTGTTTAATTATCATCGTACAAGTTTATTAAACTTCATGGTTACCTGGAAACCTAAGCAGGTGCTGGAAAAAAGTCCAATAATATTAAATAAGAAATGTTTTGCGTAAAATGAAATCCTTTTATGTGTGCCATGTTAATATGAATGTCCAGGTTTTTTTGGTTGCATGCCAAACTTGACTTTTATATGATGTTGTGATTATTATTTTTTTCATAATCTATTCCTAGCTCAAGGCTTATTAGGATAGGGGATCCCACAGAATGCTCTGCTGGGTTGAGCAGCAGCCTGTTATACTTCCAAGTGTCCTAAACAATAAACAGATGTAGAAGGTATGCTTGAAAAATCCCCAAAGATTCCCTTTTGCTGGTGTTCAGAACCGCTGAATTCTACCAGAATGTAGACCTTGAGGACTTGGTAGCAAAAGACCACTGTAGGACCAAAATTCATTTTGGAAATTTCTTTACTATTTAGACTGAATAAATAATTCATTTCCGCCCCCCCCCTTCCCCCTTTGGAAATTGACCTTATTGGTGTTTACTTAATCATGGAAGGGAAAATTTTAATTTTTGTTAATTTTATCTTTTTATTTAAAAGTAGAGGTGCTGTTCTGTAGGAACAACTTGCACATCTATTCACTAATATAAACTAATGAGCTCCATTAAAGATCTGCCCACATATTTACAAGGAACCATCTAATAATCTGTCATCTTTGAATACTCTCAGAAAATTAAGACCACCAAGGAACCATCAATTTGAAAATGAAATAGGCAATACCAAACTTATTATAGTCTAAGGATAAGTGCCAAATAGGTAAGAAGTGATTCGTGTTATTAAATAAGAAGCAGGCAAGTCCCACTGTTTTATTTCACTGCAGTAAAATAACCCAGAGGCATATTAGCCTAAGCATGGGCCAAAATCCTGCCTATTTTAAGGTTCAGGGAGTTCTGCTACTGAAAAAAGAGGACACCAAATAAATATCTTTTTGAAAATGCAGTTCAACTGTAATCTTAGGTTTTTAAGGAAATATTTTTTGCCAAAAAGCGTGTCTTTTAATACTAAGCCCATTTGTTTCCCTTTTTGGGTTTTGTTATTATGGACATTTGGCATACTGGATTATGACAGAGTGAATGCATAGGCTATTTATGGAGAAGGTCTTTTATCTTGCCAAGATGTTATGGTTTTTCTTAGTACACAATTACTTGTTTTAAGAGGAAACTGGTAACCAACGAAATGCACAAAGAGTTACACTCTGTAGCAATAGCAGCTTGGATTAATTCTAGGTAGATTTCTTTATATGAAAGCCAGAAAAGACTGTTCAAATCTATCTGGTAGAATAATTCTGGATTTAATTCACAATGTGAGAAATGAATTGTGAAAATTGATATCCAAGATTCTCATTGTTTTGATTAAAATTGTTTTATGGTGGAATGGTATATTTCTCATTCCAGAGTCTAGCTCTACAAATCGGGATTTTGCTGATAATCACATCTGCTTGTCTGAAATCTGCTCTCAGAGATATTTTCTATTATTGCTTAAAATGTTCAAAATATGTCATTGCCTAAAAAAAAAGAGAACTGGAATTCTGTTATTTATATATACATATATATATGTGTGTGTGTATTATTTTGAGGCTGTATTTTTATAAAAATATCCATACCTATCAGAAGGATATTGATTGTTGATCATATTTTGTTATTTGCCCTCTTGTCTGGGAGATGAAGGAAGGTAAGAGACAGCCTGGGGGCAGATTTAAGTGTATTGTTCAAGGGTTGGATGAGATTTTTTTGTTATTTTGTCATCAAAATAAATTGACTGCGTGAAACTAAACCTGCAATATAAAGCTAGGGCTATATTTAAAGCAGCTCTAGTAAAATTTCCTGTGATGCAAAGTGTATTTCCGTGCCTTATAAATTTCAAGTGGGAAGAGATAACCCGGAAAGAGGGAGTCAATGAGACCTATGAAGTAGGATGGAGCTGAACAGTTTTTCAGTGTTCAGCAAACCACATGCCATAACTGGGGGCACAGTGAAACCACTTTGTGTGTATCACTGGTTTCACTACGGCTGCATCTGAAGAAGGAAGGATATCAACTTAAGTAGGGAAGCCGAACTAGCTGCTCCTTTATAGTGGCTCAGGATAACTTACCTACAATTAGTAAGCTAGCTGTGACAGTGGTAGCATGTTGTTGAGAATAAAGAGTTTGTAATACTTGGAGCTATAGCTAGTTGGTACTACTTTTTGTATTCCACTGGGTAAATGTTGACAAAGACCTATCATTTCCCAAATAAGCCATTCTTTTAAGAGAACATCTGTTGAAAGTGACAATTTAAAAACTCCTTAAAATCCAGGGCATAATTAACACTATAGGGATACAAATATTAGTTTTCTGGAAGCCATCTCTATTTCACTTCATCTTGGTGTTCACTAACCTTTTCAAGTTGATTTTTTTTTCATTTTTTTTTTTATTTTGTTTGTTTGTTTGTTTTTACTTTTTTTACTAACATTTTGCATTCAGCATAGAGTTCTGGGATCAGAATAAGTATCTGAACTAAAACTATGAAACTATTGCTGTAGCCCACCAATATTAATTGAAAAAGAGAGAAAGCCCTGTGTCAGTGGTGATGTGGTTGTGTTCAGCAACAATATGTGCATTTGCGAAAAGCTGTTTGTATCTCAATATTGAACCATTATGCTACATATAAAGCATTGCTTTATGTAAAAGTCATTAAAATTTAATTGAAAAAATCAAGTATCTACAAAGAGAATTGAAGTAAACAGAGTCATGTCTGCCATCTGAGAAAATCTGAAGAAAAAAATTGTATGTTTTAGGTTTAATTATTTAATGTAGCAGCAGATAACTCCAAATAATAACACTGTAAACACTTTACCTATTCTCCTGGCAACAAGCCAACAGTTGTCTGTGTATTTGTTTTCTTATAAGACTGAAAAAAAGTGGGTGAAATTCAGCCCCTGTTAAAGTCAGTAAAACAGGGTATTAGAATTCTTTGAGGCCTTTTACTTGGTTTTGGCTTTTAGGTACCTCTGTCCCTTCATTGATTGTATGAAATATTTGGAGACTTTTGCAGCAGGAAAAAAGGATCTTTATTAATCCTTTTGCAAAAGTACTGCTGGTTTACCCCTATCAAAATCTTATCAAAATCTTATATCCATAGTTTGGGGCTGAACATGGTTAGGAATAGAATATGCAACATGAGTCATTTACACCTATTTTTCTCTATGTTGGTATGTTTTTACTAATTCTTCTTTTGGGTACTAAGTCTTCTTTTGGGTACTAAGTCTTCTTGTCTGTACTGATTATCAAAATTTAATTTTTTCTTACATCATTTGAAAGTATGTGACCACATGGCTCAAGCAAGCCACTGCCTCTTAAGATACTGCAATGAAAATGTTATAGTCCCAAATCTTGTATATTTAATTGAAATGGCTACTATACAGAGAAGTAATATTTCCCACCCTGGAATTCCAGTTATTCATTACCTTATTTCTTTCTGGAAAATTGCAAATTTATTCTTTATAGAGCTCAGGCATAAAAGCTGTCTGTTGCACTAATGTGGAAAATGTTTTCCTATTACACTGTCTCCATGCAAATAACAAATTAATGCAGCTTGTAGAGGAATCTAATCACTGTAATTCAACATTCAGGGGAGCAAAAAATGATTGTGCTTGTCTCCACTCTTCCAAGAATGACACCAGATTTTAGTTTTTTAATGCATGGCCTATTCAGCTCATTAGTTTTAATATACAGGTTTAAAAGTCTTTCCTTGAGCAGTATCTTCGAAACAAGATGTTAACCTCCCCAAGTCTGTAATTTCATATCAAGATGTGGTTATGGCATTGTAGTTACCCTGCTATTTCGCTCCCAGTTCTGTCTTTATGCGTGAATCTTGCATTGTATTTCGTCTTCAAGAGATTTAATTTATGCAGTGGGTCATTACGCTTTCATTTGGCCATGCAGAAGGACCCTGGAGATATGAATGCATTAAAATCAACTGCTCCCCCTACCCCTCAACCCCCCCAACCTTTCTAGCAGCTAGAAGTCTTAACTGTGATGCTGAACACTCTAATTTTAAAAAATGTGTTAGTTTTACTAAACTTCTCTTTCTTAGCAAGGTGCACTCAGCTGAATTGTTCTTTTTCAATAGCTGTCCCTTTTCTTTCCCTTCATTAATCAAAAAAAAATATATAAATCAGAAATCAGATACTTCTTAACAGGTCTTAAACTGCTGTCAGCCTCAGTCTGTATGGCATTGAAATTGGCTTCTGCTCCTTCTACAGATCCAAAATATTCTTACAGAGGTCTTCTGGTGCTCTCATTGCAATTATTTGTTGTCTTTCTGTTGGTTTTGAGACTACTAAAGACTCTTCTGCAGTTAGTGCAATGGTTTTTGGAACCTGTCTCTTGTTAGAGACATGAAAGGTACTTCTGCATGTTTTTTTTTTTTTTTTTTTTTTTTTTTTTTTTTTTTTTTTTTTTTTTTAATTCGTGATTGCCTGTTTTTCTGCCCCTGAAGGAGGAGGACGTAGTCAAACAAGGGGAGAAATGGTATTAATAAAATATTTTTTTTCAGCCTTTTCTATTTGTCAAGCAGCTGTTTTGCCAAGGATAATTCCATTCCTCTATTTCTCTAAATCACTGTGTTCCTTACAGATTACTGTTGTTATGACCCCTTTTTCTTCTGCATTGCTTCAGTGGGAGTGGTCGTACTTAGGCTTGTCAGATAGGATCTAGGTGCTGTGCTAAATAGGTATAAGATGGTCTTAGCTGAGAAGTCAAATAATTTTACCTATGCGTCCATGTAACGTACCTTCTCTATGAGTGTCTGCCATGCTTAAGCTTCCAGGAACATTTATTTCTGCTTTTTTATTGGAGATAAATTCATCAGAGATAATAGAGGTAAATTAGAGATAGGGAGAGACTTCAGCAATACGCGAGCTGAGAAGGAGGTATGCCTTTTTCAAAACTTCTTGGGATCCAGAAATCTGTGGAAGGTCAACACATACAACCCAACAACCCAACTGGGCAGAAACCATGCAAGAAGTTGGGTGTGATCAGAGAGTAAATCAATAAGACGGATGGTTTGGTGACAAGGGGGCTCAATCACGTTACTTTTAAGAGGCCTAATTCTTTGCGGGTTTGTGGGTGTGCCACATCCCATGTTGTAATAATAATTTCAGAAAAGCTGACTCCCCAGATCTAGAAAGTAATAGTTACCTGGAAATGCTAAGGGAAATCATGAAGTACCTGTTTTCCTAATATATATCCTCTCCAAAGTTTTGTGTTTGCTTATTTCACCAAAAAGAAAAACAAACCTAAAAGACAAAGTCACTTGAAAATTCATCAAATAAAAAATTAAAATTTGAGTAATTGATGGATTGTTTTCAATATCATGTTATTCATATTATGTGTGTTTGGTGATAGTTTTACTGGGAAATGTATGACAATCATAACGGAAATTGTGCGTATACCAAAGCAAAGACAATTTTTTTTTTTCTTTCCCCCAGTAGTAACTCAGGTTCCACAGCTGACTACATAGTTATAAGATTTTAACTATATGTGGCTTTTTAAACAGCTCATTGGCTGATAAATGAAAAGGAATTCAAAGTTGAGTGGAATACAGACAAGCAGAAAAACTGCTCACAGTTGCTGGTTTCTTAAGTCTGAGATTATATTGTCAGATTTTATGGAATACTCAAAATGATGCTTGTATTCACATGTAAACCCACATCTGCTGAGTCTCTCTCCTTTTATATTAGCAACATACAGTGCAGGCTTGGCAAGGATTTGTCCAAAATAAAATGCTAATTAACGTTTTTAGTCTGCTAATGAGGAGATGGAGTTTAATAGGTTCTTCAGGCAAAACGGATCGGTTCTGTCCTAATGCATTATATTTCTAAACTTGCAATTTATTCAGTAATTGACTCTTCTGGCTGACAATGAAAATATATAGCCTATGTGAAAAATTCATTTTAGTTCTTACTGAACATACAGAACAAGTGTGGCTACATTTTACAAGATATTGGATGACTAAGGCTCACAAACACGAGGGAACATGATATTTGAAGCTGCTCCATTATTAACTCTATCTAATTATATGTCTGGTGTGTTTTATGACAGACCAGTTTATTAAACCAAATATTTTGTGGATGAAAAACCAGAAAGAGCAGATTTATTTTTTTTCCCAGTAAGTTTCTTGTATTTCCTTCTTTTTTTTTTCAGGCTCTATTTAAGAGACATTAACCCCGTATTTTTTCCTTCTTATAATATTTCTTAAAATTTGCCATGCTTCTGCTATTTCACATCTTTATTATTAGGAGAAATTTATTCCATCTCTGTTGCATTTACTTTATTTTGGGCCTAAAATTTTAAAGTTTCTACTGAGTTACTCAGTAGGGGAAGCTGACCCACAGCTAGCTAATGTCTTTCCTTGGGGCATGAGATTTTCCCAATGCACAAAACTAAATATATGAGCACTCCGTACTCAATGTACAACATGTACATATATCCCCATTATATATCAGCTTAATGTATGCCTGAAGTATTTGAAATAAACGTGGCATCCTAAAATGAGAGTGAATTTAAATCTTTCTTTCTATTTCATGTAGAAGTCTGAAGTTAAACACAGTATCACCAAATGATTTGTAGTGTGTATTTCAATATCCAGTGGTTCATTAAAGTTTCAGTGCTGATCTATGAAAACCAGTTTATTAGTAACAAAAGCATTCACACCTTATGTCTTCAAAGCACAGCACAGTATTAACTCAGTTTCATTATGCAATATGTATGGGTGTGTAAAATTATGTATTGGTGGTCTATTGCACACTGATTTTAATTTTTATTTTTAAAAGGTGTTTGAGCTTTTTGTGCTTAGCGAGTGGCTTAAACAGCATACTGTTCTTGGGTGCTAGTAACCACAAATGCAACATTTAGTCTCTTATCATCACTCTGTATGAGAAACTGGCTAAAAGCTAGAATCAGATAACTTTAATAGCAGTAGTAGCCATTTCAGGAAATTCCTGATGTGACATTAGATTCCACATTGCTGGCATATTTATACTAAAATAGAACTAATTGAAAGAATATGTTGGCCAAACCATGTTCACATTTGAAATCTGTTAGTTCAGTTATTGAAGGGGTGTATATCCAAAGACAGTTTAAAGTCATCCTCAGAATCCCTGTGTATACTTTGTGGGTCAGGTTAATGCTACATTTAAGACACTGTGCAGTGCCCACAACAAACACATGTGGGAATCTTCACAGCCTGGCTTTAAGCTATTAGACCAGGTTATGCTGATGTGTTTTTAGCAAAAAAAAAAAAAAAAGCTTAATAAAGATTAATGTCATACAGCTTTTCTTCCACGTATTTGATTTTCAGAATTCACCTAAAAAAAAAAAAAAAATGGATTTAGGATGAGCATGACATCTTTGAAGTAATTAGCATCTTGATAATTTTTCTGTATAGAAGTTCCCTGTGGGTAGTTAGCAGCCTACTTTGACTTTTGTTTGTATGTTTATTATCAGATTTTATAAATGAAGTAAACATTTCAGTCTCTAAATCAAGTGCCAGAATTGGAATGAAAAATGACCTCCATATGGCATTATTTCATGTGTTCAGTAATAAAAACTAAAACGGTTTTGTGAAAATGCATATAGAAATAGGTAGTCCTCCCCATTTACATGTACACACACATCCTATAGTAAATATGCCCTAATACAATGCTGCACATGGATGTTGGGATGTCATGGATGGCTTCCCCTGTAGGACTTAGTTATGAAAAGGGTGAAGATATGTGTATCCAGGCAAGAGACATGGGCCATGGAGAGCTTGTCACCAATCCAGCCCACCTGCCAACTGTCCCTGAGGGGAGACTGCCTGCAGTGCTTCAGTTGTAGTGACAAAATCCAGAATAAAAAGTCCTTTTTGGCAGATAGAGCTGAAAGTACTAGGTGGTAAGTACTGGATCTTTTTTTTTTTCTTTTCTTTTTTTTTTTTTTCTTTAATGTTTCATTTAACAAATACTGTAAACAGATAATTACTGAGACATGCCATGAGCTGTTAGATGGAATTATGTTTAGGTGATATTTGGTTGGAAACGCTTCAAGATGTGAGGCAATTGCGGACTAACTAATGCTTGTTGTAGTCCTGCCTCTTAATTTGTAAATTTTCCTAATATTACAAGCCTTTGTTTTTCAGCTTTCTTCATTTAGTGTTGGGGTTCCAGTGAAAGTCCAGGCCTCTTGACATCCCCTGTAAAGCAGCTAGTCTTCTGCTAGCATCTCCTATCTGGCAGTTTAGGAAACATTAAACCACACCTAAATAAAAGACCCTACAGTTTTTAATTACTGAATCTTTTTCAGCTGTCACAGCCCTTTACCTTTTCTACGTACTTGCTATCATTTTCTATTAGGGTGTAACAGTGTGGGCATAATGCTCTATTCTTTTTCCTCTTCTGTGTGTTTTTTATATTCACCATCTTGTTGCAATTGTAGTCTGCTTTTAAAAATTTCAGATTTGTAATCAGTCTGGAGTGACCTTGTCTTCTTTTTCTTCTCTCTACATCTCCCCTAGCCATGTATTGGCTACCACCCTCCTATTGGCATGGTAACCTCTCTAAATGTCTCTTTTATAAATCTTTCATTCTCCTAAACGTTTCATAGTGAGGAAAATTGGCTTGCAAGCAACCTTGCCCTCACTGTGCTCAATAAGGCACTGCGTGTATGCATACTGCTCCTGAAAGTCTTTACAAAAAAAGCTCCAAATCTTATACTGCAGAACTTGCAAATCACTGGGTTCACCTCCAGTTTAGATCCTTAATTGTTAAGAAATGTAGCCCTTATAACCTGTGCAGAGAAAGCTTGAGAAGTAAAAATAGAAATACATATAAAGACATTCCCTGATTGTGTAGCCTGTCGCTGATCTAATTTGAACAAAGTTGCTAACAGAAACTACTTCAGAAATTTATAAATGTTAGATGAGAACACCACCAAATTAAATTGGAAAGGGAAGAAACTAAATATAGCTTATCTTATTGAAAGACTTGAGATCTTGTACAAGTTCATTACAGAAGTCAGTTTTCCATCAAACAGATGTTTATTTTAATCCAGAAGAGTTTCTTTAGTAGAGATGTCCACCATTTGGAACAAAAGGACCCCAAAGTGATTATGCCACCTTATTGCTTAGATATCCTCATATATTTCTTGTTATTCTAGTTGAGTACTACATTCAGACAGAGGTTGCCAATAAAGTTTATTGTAGGAGCTAAGTGTCAATATCTGTAGTACCCCCCGCCTAGGGTGCTTGTAATTAAAATGCCACAGATAGTCCAGGAGAAGCATGAAAATTTGATGGCAAATTGATTTCAGGTTCATCTTGAAATTTGTCCTCAGCTGGACTCAATACTGCTGGCAGACATTGGATGGCTTTTGTCAAAAGGGTTTGCTGGGATGAGACAGAGATGCCTTGATCTGAATATTAAATACAGTGCTCTGCTTATGACAGTTTGCTTACTCCTAACATGTTCATTTTTCTATACATTTTATTGTGTGGGCAATATTTAAGATGACATCATTCTATTTTACTTAAGAAAATATTTTGTTTACAAATATTTTGGCATTCTAAAGAACAGATTTACAATACCAGCTAAACAATATCAAACCTAAAGACACAGCTTCAAAATTTCTAAGTTCTAGGAATGTTCCCTATATTTGGCTGAGCTGCACAAAGAAAAATAGTCTGCTAAAGCGATATGTAAAATTTGTATGAGTGATCGTGTTGGAGGAGGGGAATTCTGTGTAAAGTAAACTTTCTTTTAAATAGAAAGAACATTCTTTGCCTCATATATTTTCATTTATAAAGAAAGTACTTCGAGCAAATATAAAATGTCTTTTATGCTGTCGTTAGAATCATTTTATAATAAGTCCAATATAGACCTTTATTTTTAAAGATCTGCTCTTAGCAGTGATACGCTGCTCTTGTAGATACTAGAAATAATTTCATGTTGAGAAGAGGTTATTTTAAAGTATTTTACAAAGCTTGGATATTGGTTTGTAACCTCAAAATAAAGAAAAAGGAGTGGGTACTGTGTTTCAAGAATGTAACTTTGTTTAATTAACATTGTTCCAAAAGTAATTCTGATATATATATATATATTTTTTAATAATCAATTTTGTAGGCTCTTAAGAATCTTATATGAGCTTAAAGCCTTTGCTTCTATTTTCATTCTTTAAAACTAGAAAAGTCAACACTTAAAGATGTCTTTGAGCTCATGCACTGCCCACAGCAGGGTGTTTGGAGAAGGCTGTCCTCCAGAACGATTGAGATAAGCCAGCAGGATGAGTTTTGTAGGCTATGTGGTGCTGCATTCCCTGAATTGGTTGATCTCTGGTTCACATATATAGATACAGACATAGCAGTGACAGTAATGAAAATACAAGCACTAGTTTTGTTTTGTTTTGTTTTGTATCCACATTATCTGTGGATAATGGCACTCTCAGCTGAAGTGGAAATAAAGGGGAAATGAGAGGAAGAAAACTAGTGGGAAAGAAGTGAGAGGGAGAAATTTAATAAATAGAAAGAAAAAAAAAGTGAGGTAGCAGTGCTTCTTCTGAGACACTGTTGAATTAAGTGTCTCGTTTCCATTTGATTTGACACAACACTTCACTAAACCTTTGTTGTGACCCTTTCTCTCATCTCATAATTATGCTAGTATGTGGACAAACACTGAAGTGTTATAAGTGTTGTTTAATATGGCTTGGATATTGATCTAATCTCATTATTTCTCTATAGCTAAATGACACAACTTTTTGCAAAAGTCAGGAAAAGTGATTTTGGACTTGGACGGAGGTCTTTTGGTACTACCTCTATGAGAAATGAACTACCCTGGCTGTAAGAAAAATTAGATTTGGATAATCTAAAATCATTCAACTTCATTTTGATTTTTGAAATACCTGGACTGCTCACTCTAAGCAGTGATCATTTGATCTATTATTTGATACTCTGTTCCTCCTCTTTTCCTTCTCCTCCCTGCAATATTTAGAACTAAAATAATAATCGACCATTGCACTAAAATGAGACTCTCTTAGCTGCCTGAGAACCAAACTGAAGTATCTGATCTCATTTCAAATGGTCAATTTATTTCTTCCTTTCCTGACACTGGTGAAATTGTGTTTTTATTTCCAGCCATGATAGATTTGTTCACTTGGTAAATATTATATAGTACGGGAGTCTTTATTTTTTCATATAATCTTTGTTTACAAAGTCAATACAATCACTTGGAAAATATGTAGCAAACACTGCAGTATATTAGAATCTTGTGTATTGTGTTTGCTGTAGGTAGAAATTCAATACAGCAACTCTCCAACAATTGACATGTCAAGTAATATATCAACTGTTGGTGTATTACTTTTTGCTCATCCTATTACTACTTATCAAAACCAGCTCACCACCCACACTTCTTCTCATTAAGGACTATTGCTTCTGGGTGCTGAATAGACTCAAGTCTTATTGATGTTAAGTGGAGATTCTCAGAAACCTTCATGGAGATGTCGTGCTTGTAACAGAAGTGAATCTCAAATTGCTAGCATAAAAATCATACGGAGACATTGTTGAATTTTTCATAAGGAAAATTATTCTTCACATTTGGGGGGAAAAATCATTGAAACGAAGAGTAAACAATTCCTATAAAGAAATAGTTTCCTATATAAGTTATAGAATAAATATGAAATGGTACTTTTGCATACTTATGCCATATTTTTAAGTAACTTTGCAGTTACTTCTGCATGTATACTTTTCCTGCATATGTGTTCTTAGTCTTTTCTCTGAATCATGCATTATCTGGCGTGACATGCAAAATAGAAGAAAAATTGATTGCCTAGTGGAGTGTCAAGTGGCCTTTATTCTGCTCCTGACCCAGGCTTTGGCCCATTGGTGTGGTCTGTTACAAATGAATTTATATCTTAGTTTCTGAGTTTTACCTGAATATGATGTAACTGAACATTTGCTAAGTTGGCCAAGATGTGGAAGTTTTATCTTCTTTACCCATTCATGGGTTCTGCAGTTCAACAGAATCATTCAGTGATGACAATTTATCACTGCATACATTGATATCAAAAGTATACTCTTTTAAAAATATGGGGAATTTCTTCATCACTTGCTTGGAAAACCTCTGAAGATGGGGAAAAACAGAACAAATGAGACTGATTGACAGATAGAAAGAAGCAAAAGGAAGTATGCCATGAATGATCTTAAAGCCTAAGTAGGAAGAAAATTTCTGGCTGCAGATGGTGATGTAGTGATACAGAGGGTCCTCAAAGCCTAGCTGATAGATATATATCTATATAAAATATAATAAGATCAACTGAAACCTCAGCTGAACAAATTCAAGTCATTAGAGAGCAATATGAAGCAGGTCAAATTGAAAGATACAATGGCCTCTTCTGGTTCTAAAGTTTGTGGTAAACAGCCATATAGGAATTGTACATAATATGTGGTTAAATATCTTGTGTACTTTCAAAGTTACATGAAGGAATAAAGTCCCCTAGTACTAATTCCTTCTTGCTGATAAGCCACATGACCATGCTTAAATAATCCCATGGTAAAACAGGGTTTTAAAAATAATCATTAATTGTGATGGTTGACAGGCATTTTCTTAAAAGTAGTTTACTGGTTGATCCAAGGTGTGATAACAAAGGTTATGATTTTGCATGATCATCTTGCATGATTTATTTATGTAGAAGTTATTTAGTAGAGCTGTTTCTTCCAAGTCAGTCGGGGTACATTTGCACCAAAACTTTAGAATGAAACATGGTGAAATAATGTTAAACTTGGGGATATTTCAGTTCTTTTTCTAGCTTTGTCAGAGCTTCACATGTATCTTTCAATTGCCTCTCGTTCTTCATTCCAATTCCTGCATACTGTTCTAAACCCTGTGAAAATATAGGAACAAAAATACCTTAGACCAGATGGGATGGATGTTTAATAACTTGGTAGAATGAACACATAATTATTTACTGTTTTATTACTATGATAACTGATACATGGGCATGAAAAACAGCAACAGTTTGGAAAGTTCACTTCTATATGGCTATACATTTAATACTGAGCATTGGCAAGTTGGTTTGACATCTTTGGATCAAAAATGTTTACAAAAGATTTTGTTTCAGTTACGTGCAGTTATACCTGATGAACCTTTGCATGCATCCTTGTAATCACAGTTGAGATTTTTTTTTTTTTTTTTTTTTCTAGAGAACAGCAATAATTAAGCTATCTGGTGCTCTTTGAATACAATCTCATTACTCAGTATACAATGTCATTACTATCTTTGAGCCTCTCCCTGCCTTCAAAAGCTATTACGTGACCTCCACATCTCGCTTAGACTCCATGTATTACCATTAGAAGACATTCACACTGGGAAATCACTCTGTTCCTGTTTTTGATTAATATTTTATCAGCCACGAGAGGAAATGGTATTCTTTAGCAACACTAATAAGTAATTGAGCAGACGAGATGCCCCTGCTACTTTGAAAAAGTGGTATGTAGAGGCTGTAATAGAAGATCTTTAGATATGACTTAAAATAATACAAGTTAAAAAAAGACCAAGTCCAGGAGGTGCTGTCTGCAGTGAACATTCAGTAACACTATCAACAAAAAATGAATAGTAATCAAGTCATTGTTAGAAATAGGTTATCAAAAACATGGCAAAAGTGTATCATATTCAAATTTGTGTTCAGAATACATTTTCATGGAAGCAGTTGATTCATTGACTTTAAATATATTTCAGAGAGAGCCAATGAAAACCTCATACAGTAGTGAAAACTAATAGTTGCTAAATAAAGAAGTTGTTTAAGGGCTTTTTCAGATGCTGGTTGAAAACATCAACAAATATTTTCAACAAGCTTTTTAAATGCTTATTAGCTACTCTAGACTTATGTATTATGAACTGAAGGAAATGGTATGAGCAGTTTTCTTTTCACTAAATAATGCACTTGACAAGTCTCTTGGCATGCCTGTCTGTTTTTCTGGCTCAGACAGAAAAGTCTTATTTTAATGATTTATTTAATGTTACTGTATTTTCCTAAGTCACTTTTTCATGAATGGAAAAGCTAAATTGGGAAACCCTGTCACATCATTGGCACGTAAAAGTTGTATTAATCAATATGCTTAGGAGGAAACACATGTGCCTGTGATGAATTGTATTTTCTCAGGGTGGGTGGAGTGAACATACATGAAAAAGATGTCTTAGACATTTAATATTCACCGTTTCTTCCCATTTACCTCAACAGGAATAAGAGCCCTTATTTTTGGAAAGGATATTATAGAGAATGTTAGTAGTAGAGTCATGTTGCTGCAGTGATTTAAGATCTTTGTGATGTAGTAATAATTTTCTTTTAAAACTGTATACGAAATTTCTAGATGTTACTGTCTAAGATATTATTGGTTGCAGTCCTATGGATATTTATAAGCAGGTGTTATTTTTAAAGTTTAAATTATTAACCAATGACAATTTATGTTACTCCCAAAACAGAAGAGGAAGGATGTATGATGCACAACAGTAAATCCAGTAGTCCTTGTGGTTTTGTGAACACTTCTGCCTAAAGAATGCATAAGAAGTTAGTTATTTTTGAATTTTTACTTTTCAAATTTTTGCAGGACTTAACAGAGATCACAAATGGGAAATACAAAGTAATAGATTTACTATCTATTTATATTAATTAGATAACACATAAAATATGAAGAGTTTTAAAATAAAAAAAGTGAGAGAGATGTGAGTATGTTTGGGCATGTGGGAACTGCTTGGTATCTTAATGCTAGGATTAATGCTAAAATGGACTTGATGAATTAATCATAGGATTTAATTTACCAGAATTATTTTTTTGGCATTGAGCCTCTGTAATTAGCATCTTAAATGCAAGTGTTTTTGGTGATCTTTATGACAGTCAAAGCAAAACCTTCTGCCATTAATTCTTTAAGAATTGTTTAATATAATTTAATAGGCAAGAACTAATTTTCCAACTAGATTTGAAAATGAAATGGGTTCATTTAACGTGATGAGTAATAGTGGCTTCCTTGCTTGTAAGTTGGTCACATTTCTGTAAACTCGCTGGATTTAACATTCATACTGAAAACTTTGGTGAAGAACTTGGACAAGAGTAAAGTGTTTGTTTTCAATTTTATTCCATGGTTGGTATATTAATGGGATGTATTTTTTATTCAAACACAATCATACTAAGTTAAACATCATGCATAGAACCCAGGAATTAGGCATGTTTCAGATTACATCTCAGGTACCAAGCTGTCTCCTAAAGCTAGCTAGGTTCAAAGCAGGAAAGCAGTCAGTAGAGTATTCTACTATTTATCAGGTTGATTCCTTGAATTCAAAATTTTAAAAATATGAACACATGGGTCTTTATGTTCTCTTAGAATGTTTCTATTTAAGAACATTTGTGCAGATTGGAGCAGTCCTTTGAATACTTGAATTATGTGAACGGAGGCCTTGAGTGCTGAACCCTCCTTTTATATTGCTTTGCTCCACTGCTGCTTCTCTTTACTGAGCTAAACTGTATTTATTCTCAGTTGTTTGAAGAGTACTGGCAGAACAGAATGATATGCTTTTTCTCTCTACCAACTTTCCTCCCTATTAAGCTGATTTTCTTATAACTGTGGTAATTAGAAAAGGGCTTTGATCACAAATTCAGCCCTGCACAGAGATCAGAAACTAAGCAAGTTGTGCTTGGATCTTGGGGATTAGTGTGAGTCCCTCAGATATAAATGGCACACAGCGTTTCTTTACCCCTTCTCTCACAAGCATGTGAGAGCTCTGACTTGCAAGCCCTTACTCTGAGACTGCAGTAATTTCATTAGCCAAAAGTGTAATTACATTATGAGAAGAAACAGCAGTCTCAGATTTCATGACCTCCTCTGTTTTCTCCCTAGTGTGTCATAATCTAGATAAGTCTAGATTTAGTTTTGGGTTTATTTATATATTTAAAAATAATGCGATCTCTTGCAGCCGTGAACTGGGTATGATGAAGAAAATAAATCAAAATTGCTCCTGAGTTCAGTGTTTGTGCTGCTTCCAAATAGAATCTTTGTTTTGTTTTGTTTTGGTACACCTTAGCTGTAATGTTCGTAACAATCGCAGAAATTAGCAAGAACAATAGATGGAAAAAGAATTATACTTCTAATTGTTACGAGAGATAACTGATTAGTTGTAGTTAATTGGTGTGTTTCTTGAGTAGTAACTATTCTACCCTGTGGGCCTGTGCAACAAACTACCACCAATGTCAGGTCTCCACATGACATTTATGGAGTATATTCCAGGTATTTTCTTCTTGTCCTTTAAAAGTTTTAAAATCTTATATTCCCTTTGAATATAATGTCATTTTACAATGAAATGCATAAGTGTTTACTTTCGTTGCTATGTCCTTGCATATAAATATCATGAGATAAATGATATTTGTAATATCCATTCCTTAACTTCTGTTGTAGGTTCATTATCTTAGGGTTTTTATAAGTATCCAAAAAGGTGTCAAAAGTATTTGCCTGTAAGCTAGAGTTTGGACAGCAGTCTGTCATAATGACTATACTTACTATTGTCTAAACAGCAGGGTTTTTATTCAAATGAAATTTGGCTCAGGTTTTGAAATTTCCAGATAATCTGTAATTGATACTGAAGTCTCTGGGAATTATGCTTAATTGGAAAATGTTCAGTAACTGCTTGTGAAAGCTGGAGTATGTTATTGGTTACTGTGTGCCACCTTCTAATACCATTATCATACAGGATGACTCTCCTCCCCCAGTGCCACTGTGTAAAATTGAGATTCTATCTGAGATTATTTTGGGGTAAATACATCAATTTGTCTATAGCATGCATATAAATATATATGCAGACCAAGACCTTAGATTGCATTATTAAAAAATATGTCAATATAAAACTTAAAATATGTGTATTAAATTTATATTTTAGTTTAAATTTTCTTACATAAAAAAGGCTGTGTTTGCATTCTAGAGAATTAGAAATCGGAGATAAAATAGTGCCAATGCTCCCACTTCCTGTTAATTGCTAATGCAAAAAATACTAAAGCAAAAAAAAGTTTTAGCGTGTTATACCCAGCTTACAGCTGAACTGGAGAAGGCTGTAACTGCCTGCCATTTACAGGAAGGCTTGATTGGGTCAGTACATGCTTTGGAGGCTTCCTATGGCAACCCTCACATTTATTGCATGTTGCTAAAATGATTTTATCCAGTGTTTAACCTGTTACCTAATGCCAGGTCCTGAACGACATCTGATATAAGACCAAGGTTTTGGCTTCCTGCATGGGTTATTACTTGTCTGTTTTCAAGAGCAGGGTCATCAGTTCCACATTCTAGCCAAAATCTAATTTTGGTTTATTCTGCCATTTTTTCCCCTGAAGTTTTGGCTAGAGTTCAGGTACCAGAGTATCTTCTGAAATTAAGATACTCTTAATTTACTCTTAATTTCAGAAGCCAGACTTCATTGTGTTGTTGAAAGCTTAAAAAACTTCTCCTTACTTTTACTTATCACAGACTACTGCATTTGAGATAAAAATTGGCTGAATAAGTGAGTTCTGGGCAGTGGTCTGACAGATAGAGAAGCTCTGCATTCTGGTTATGCTTTATGCTTGTTTGATGAAGAATGGGACCATTCTTGATAGACTGCATTTTTTTAATTGGTCTCACATGATAAGAAAATACAGATATTCCATCTTATTATTTTTCAAATCTGAATTTAAAAGCACAAGTTCTTATATACTTGCCTATGGTGACAGGATTCATTAATCTATTAAATATATTTTTTGTTTCATCTCCAAAATAGTGCATTGACTTGCAAGTATGGACTGAAGTGTGTGCACCAATGCTGTGACTGCACCATTATAATGAAGATGAAATGACTGTAATGATGACCTTTCTGTGCCTTTGTCTATACCATGCCCTTCTCTTTAACTGAACACCTTTCAAATGAACATGTTCTGAACTCTTGAACTGTTCATTCTGTTCACTGAGCTTATTGCTCAATCTGCAGTTTATCATTATGTGTCTCCAAAGACTTTGTGTTTCCTTATATTTGACATCTAGATGGAATTTTTCATAACCCCTTACTAGTCATAAATTGGGTTGTTAGGGGATTAAGTTAATCTTGTTTCTTTGTACTAGACTCAGATTTTTTAAGCCCTAATTTAGAGGAGTTTATTTGTTGCTCTCCAATCTGCAAGAATGGAAAAAACCTTTATACCATAAGATTCTGTATTGCTGGAATTATTTATTTCTGCTCATTTTGAGGTGAATTGTACCTAAGAGGTATACTTGAAAAGTTGTTTTGTCATGTTTTTCCCACATTACTATTTATTCCTTTCTATCTAAATAGAACTTCTGAAAATGACCCAAAGCAGTACATCATTAGATAAGCAGTGTGTCAGTGAATAGACTTTAGGAGAATGTATACTTTTCTTGTTCTGTTGGGAAGGGAAATAGGAAAAAATGACTTACCACTAATGGAAATTTGTTATGGGGTGTTAGTCATTTCTTAGCTTTTGCTTGCTTTATCAGAAGGTACTAGTCCCTATAATTTATTTACTTCTTAATAAGGAATTAACAGCTCATATTAAAAAGGGAAGAAGGGAGACAAAACCCCACATGTTTATTGAGTGCTTTGGAGCTTTTTGTTGTCTGCTAGTAATGTAGCGGGTGGTCTTTTTTATTTAATCATTTAAAGGAAGCTTTTGCAAGAAAATTAAATATTATATAGTTCAAACCTTGATAAAATGAAAACGTAAATAATTAAAAATAATATAAAAATATCCAGAGAATAGAGCTGTTCTTTGCTAAGGTAATGGTGGCAAAATCCTCAAAATATCTTTAATAGTAAAGTATTTAGGTGCATATCTGTTAGTTCTGGCAGTAAAGGCAGTTCAGAAGATGAAGCAAACATAACACAAGGCACTTAAAGCTAAAGTTGTGTATTACTTAAATATAGTGCTTATATTTAAATCACATAAATTTATTGAAGAAATAAACATTTGTAGCCTTCTTTCTTGAAAAGTTCAGAATTGTCAGACTGGTTACAAAAGATGAAAAATCTTGAGGAGTTCCTTGACCTCATTTATGATCCTTCTGTCCCTAAACTCCATCAATGACTTGAACTCTGACACTGAGAATGGTGAGATGCAATTCTTCATTCCAATGTCATAAAATCCAGCATTCTACTCTGGGCATTTCATTATTTCTCTTCATTCAAGTGTAGTTAATGTCAGCTAGTATCAGACATAAAGGGTGAGACTTTCACTTTCTCTAGTGAAACTTTTGGAACAATTTTAATGATATTTGACTACTATTCTGTTAAATTTCATCTGGTTTATTTATTTATTTATTTATTTATGGATTATTTCAATGTCACCCATATCACCCCAAAAACCTTTAAATATAATTTGTTCTACTTCACATCATGAAAATTATAATTTCAATAGCAAATAGTTTTGCATATATGCAGGTGCATAGCTATTAAGAAAATAGTAAAGAATAGGATTGCTTTAGGAAACCAGTAATGGCAGCTGTGAAAGGGGGGCACGAAGCAGAGAACAAGTGAAGTGACTAGGTGAGGATGAGAAAATGTCCCATGAACATCAGAAACCACCTCAGCCTCTGTTTTAGGCCAGTACTTCCAACAAGGAACTGTGTGAGCAGAAGACCATGGCACTTCGTCTTCCTGCCTATTTGATGCTCTGTTAAGGTAGAGAAAGATATTACTTGCTGATATGTTATATACTTCATTTTTAAATGATCATAAATTGTTGCCGGCACTTAATAAGTGTAGGTTTACAGTGCGAAGGAAAAGTGAATATACCAAGCCAGTAGAACAGTTATGGAAGAGGAAATATTACTGTACAAAGGAGGACTGAAAACAGTAGAATTGCTTATCTGTGAAGCAGCTGATAGGTTGGGGCATTAGGATGATTTCCAGAACAATAAATGGTGGACAGACTATAATTTTAAACCTAATAAAGAACCTACAGTTCTACCCTTACAAAAATTGAGAAATGCAGATTTAAAACTGCTCAAAAGAAAAAAAAAAAAAAGCTCAAAAGGTCTCTCTGCTTGTGGAACTGCTGACCATATTTAAAGGCAAGCATTTAGTACATTCAAAAATAAATACTGATAACAAACATATACTGAGTAATGCAAAAGATGTACTAAAGCTTCATTTCAATAAATAGTCCTTTATCTGAATACCACAAGACGCTTTGTAGAGCTTCAAGAACTAGGCACTTTCAGAGAAAATACTGTTTATAACATGTAAGACCAGTGGTTGAATCCTTATGAGGATTCCTATCCTTCTCTATTTTTGTTTGCTTACATCAGGGAAAAATGCTGTGTTTATTTTGGATATGTAAACTTATTAATTTTCTTGCTGCACTTTTCCATCAACCAAGCTGATGATATGATATGATATTTTATGGCTGCATTTCTCAAAAATCATGTTTCCTGAAAACACTTATGTTTCGCTTCTAAATACTGTAGAGACTTCTCATATTGCTAATATGAAACTAAGTGGCATCGAGGCAGCATTCACTCTTTCCAAAGCAGTTTACCACCGTGACATGAATTTATAGTACTCAGCACTGTGTAAGGTTTCATCAAACTAAGAGTTTAGTTTTGTTTCGTTACAACCAACGGTGGGTGTTCATAGAATATGTTTTTATTTAACCCTTCAAAGAGATTTCAGGAAATAGCAGCTAGCATGTGATGAAATAATAGAAAGAGACATTGCTAAAATTTTAAATGATTTATACAGAGCATTATACTTCATAGATTTTGAATTATGCTACATTTTATTTACGGTTTCACTATGTTCTTGCAAATGACACTCTGCTTGGTCTTATGAAACTACACATGGCCAGAAAGGTATGCAGTGGAGCTAATAAGGGTCCCATCTTATCTTAGAAAAGATTATGCAACTTCCTTGAAAGATATAATGGGTCTACAGCAAAGACTGAGTTGGAAGAAATTGCAAAGAACATGAAGAAATGTCTCTCCTTTAACTGGGGGCACATCAGCTCTGCCATGCTCTTTCTACCCTGTATCAACAAGTTGCATAGAATTGCCCTTTGATATTTTGGGATTTCATTTGTAACTAGTCATTAAAATATGGTATGTTTTCTTAATGTCTGGCAAAAGAGGAAATATAGAACTTAGTAGGCAGTGGTGTGATGATTCCGTGGAAAGTCTCTTCAGATTCCCTTGTAGGAGGCTCAGCATTAGAAGAGGGAAAAAGCTATGAGGGAAAAGTATATGATTTTTTTTTTCTTGCTTGTATTCTTGTATAACACCCTTTGGTGGTGCCACAGAAAAGTCTCTGATATGCTTGCCCTCGAAAATCATCTAAGCAAGAGAATTACAGTTGTCCATTGTGGTGTCCACACGTAACTGTAGTGATGATTTATTCCCTATGTTTTTTGGAAATTTAACTGAAGGGCCTTAGTTAAGGGCTTTGTCTTCCTTATTGCTATTTACACTCTAAAAGATAATTAAGCACATCTGTGATTCACATACCTTAGTTAAGTGTGTGAAACAAAGGGGGATGAATATGGCTCACTTTTTAGACTGTACAATATCAGAGATTTGGATTAGGGGATCTGATTTCTTGGCTCCCTCCTTAACCACTTGGCATCTCTTCATTTTCTTCATTGCAGAGGACAGCTGTCGACATACTTGGTTTCTTGGTTTTAATGCGGACCAAAAAGTCATTACATACATGGAGTTCTTTCCTCCAGAACAAGAATCTCAAACATCTCATGCAACTTCTGTGTTTTTGTTCTTAATCAAGTATCCCATTTGTTACTGACAAAGGGACAAGGCTTTTTCAATAGCTCAGTGAACAATGACAAACTTTCCCGTGGGCAATATATGGAGAACCAGTAATATATAAAATGCCTGTCTGGATGACTGTACTGACACATTGTGTCTGTAGTTGTTACAGGTGTAGGCAGTGCTTAGAGCTTAAGTGGCAGTAGGCAGAAAATTGCATCAAATTAATATGTAAAATACAGTCACATTTAGTGTTTAATGCCTTACATACACTGAGACACTTACAGCATGCTTTGAGTCATACAATCTCTACTACTTTTACCCAGTTATGTCACTGATTTTGTAACAAGACCTGGGCAACAGGGCAAATGTGTGTGCTGCTTCCTTTCAAGCTTTTGGTTTGTTCTGATTTTAGAAAGTAAAGTAATATTTTATAAGTGGTGAACTGGCAGCTGGGGAATTTGAAGCTTCCTTGTATTAAAAACAATCAAATAAAGAAAAACAACCGAGGAAAAACAGAAAGAAGAAAAAAAAAAAAGAATGAGAAAGTGATGTAGAGAGAGGAAAAAAAGAAAGTACAATGTGGCAAGGAGTAACTAGCTCAAATGATATAGTCTGAGTTATGCAGCAGGTCATATTAGATGGTCGCAAAGAGCCCCTTTTGGCTGTAACAGCTATAAATTTTCAAAGCATAGTGCAGGCTTCCCAGCACTGCAATTTCATCCTGACCTGAAGGGGTGAAAGGGTGAAGTTTCCATGCCCATTCACTGCCTCTCCAGCAGCCTGAGCCTGTCTGGCTTCTGAGCTGTGAAAAGCTGGCTGGCAGGAGCTGGCCTGAGACCACAACTCATTTCACAGAAGCAAAATTACATCTGCTGTATGATAATTACTTCTGGTCGCTAGCCACTCATGGTGTACTCAAGCTAATAACACGGAGGAAGAGGGCTCTGTCCCAGTACTGGTCCTGTGAGCTGTTTGTTCCAGTTGTTCATTTTATTATATTGAAATAATGTATTTGGGCAAAATTTTCAGTGTTTCACTCCTTACAGTGTTCTCTTGTTATTGAAAAACTCATATTGCTACAGGTGTGTTCTTCTCATCTATTGTTTCTTCCTGGCCATGCTGAAAATCAGTCCATTAGCTTAGTTCTGTGCTGTTACTCGTTTCAAGAAAAGGATCCTGGGTTTCACCTCTGTGTGTCCTGCTGCTCATTCTGTCACATTTTCTGGTTTGCTGGTGTTTAGCCAACACTTAAACAGTTTGGACAGAAGGACTTTTTCAGAGGGGAAAGGGTTTTGCTCCTTTAAACATCTCACTCCCATATGTGAAATTGTATATAGCAGCCAAATCATAGCTTAACAGTCTGAAATACTAGCTTGCTGAAAGCTGTAGGAATGATGTCTTTAATGCCATCCAGAGATGCTGTTCTAAAAGAGAAATTCCACACTCAATGTGTTAACACTTTTGCCTCTTTGTAACATAGAATTTGGGGAAAAATAAGCAGAAGCTAGGGCTCAGGATCCCATTTAACAGTTTTTGATGTGTTTAAGCCATGACTTGCTTGCTGGCTTTGCTTTCGAACTGAGAAGATGTATAAGTAAATGTGAAGATTAGAGACATTGTTCAGGGGAAAGATAGTGTCTGATAGGTTGGTCCTAGGTTTGTAGCCCTTTCTCCAAGTCTGCAAACAAAATCTGTATGTCATTCAGGCGTTGGCTTGGTTTGTCTTTCATGGAGCATGGTGAGGTTATGGTCTCTACTGGTCATCTGGCAGCTTGGTCAATTACATATTTTTTTCAACCAAATTATTTTGTGTAATAACTATAATGTTAATGGAACTATATGTTATGGTTGAGTTAAGATTTGTCAGTTTGAAAATAAACGTCTTGGCTTCCTTTCGACATTTGCCTTTCAGCATCAGTCCGTTAACCTGTCACACACTATAATTTCATTAAAACCATCATTTAATTGTAAGTTAATGTACAGCTATCTTTTACGGGAGAGCTTTACATACAGTCTGAATAATTTCAAAACAAATTTTCAACTGATATGATTCAAATAATACGAAACACTAAATGCTCTCTAAACCCCTGTTTATGAATTCAGTACTGAGAAATAAGATACAACAGCCACATTACTGTGGCACTATAACAAAGAGAGTTTTCAAAATTATAATAAAAGGAAAGAATAATGACCTAGATATATATTTGTATGTCTCTGTGTCTTGTACCTACAACATTGAGATGTACTTTGTATGTAATTGGGAGAAGTTTCCATTATTAAAAGGAGAATGCAGTCAGTGTAAGCTCTATATGACTGAAGAAAGAATTAAAACCTACATGGTAATAGCTTTAGTGCTAGTCACAAGGAGACATGTACTATATATATGAAATATATAAAGCTTATTTCAAAATAAATTCAGGGTAACATTCAACCTGACCGACTCTTTGGAAGCTGTGTTGATATATTTGTTCAACTCACTTGCACTCAAAAGATTTTAAATAGAATATCACTTTTTTTTTTTTTTTTTTTTCATGTTAATGTAATTCCTGCCTTTAATCTCTTCAGGGTTTCACTTTAAGTCCTGATATGCAGTTCAGGAGAATTTGGATCATCCATTAATCATAGTATCTGTACTTTTGTGTGTCTGTGTTTGTCCATCTCTTAAATCAGTCACTTGGCAGCAGCAGAGATCTGGGGATAGTCCAACAAGACGGTTGACTGAAGAGGCCTTACTTATTAAACTAGTTTCCTGCGAGAGTATATATGGATTTATGTAATGCGTGCCATGCTGAAAAGAAAGTGATAGAAATATTAGCATAATCACTAAATATGATCCTTTTAGAGTTTCTGCTGGAAACATAGGCGTGGATAAGTATATTGAATGATGACATGAGCTTAGTAGAATAATTAGCTAAAAACACCTGGGCTAATACAAAAAAAAAAAAACATGAGACAAAATGATGTAGTCAAGTATTCTCTTGTAATTAAAATTTTTCTATGAATCTGCATTCACCAAGGGACTGAATTAAGGTTTCATAAACAATCTAGATTTGGTATTTTCTGAAGTTTAAGGAGTTTGTTTTATTCCTTCATTATTTAATAGATGCTCTTTATTTAAAAGATGGAGGGCAGGTTGAAAACCTTACAGAGTAGTTAGTAGATTCTGGATTCTTTCCTTTGAAGTACTAACACTGTCCTTTGAGCTGAGCTAATCATTTCTAACAGTAATCATAGGTTGCTTCTTTCTCAACACACCACCAAATTGTGAGTAGTGACATATTTACATTTATTTTGTAAATACTTGTGAAACCTGAACAGTGCTGACACTGGCGTATTTGAAATACAGGTTTTGAAATACAGTGATGTACCTTATCCTTTTTTATTTCTTTTTCCACCAAAGTCTGATTTCTTTTTCTAAGACCTCTCTGATTTTTTCCTTTTTGTTTGCCCTATCCTCTATCAAATCCTGTTTCCCACCCCAAGTTATCCTTTTCAGCTTCAGTCTTTTAAACATTTTGTTCCACTCTTCTTTCTCTTTTTGTTGTTGTTCTGGTTTTCCTTTATTCTACCTCTTTCTTGCTCTAATTTCCTATATTTAGAGGAGTGGGAGAGGGCTTTTCCATACTTGCCATGAGGTCACTAAGATGCAGACTGTACCAAGAAGCTAGATGTTTTGGTCATCCAGCTTTGGACTGTGGTTGGTGACTTATGAGGTCGCTCTCTGCCTTAGAGACTTGGAGGTTTCCCAGAAAACACTTGTAAGATTTTTTTTGTTTAAACTTCTGAAAATAATGTATTTTTCCCTTGTTGGCTTTTTGGAAATTATGAAAGCACATTGCTGAAACTTCCCCACATAAGTTGTGTCCCACAGACAGCTGTAATAGGAAACTTCAGTGAGAAAAATCAGAACTTGCTGAAGTTACAAGCAACTATACTGAAGCCTTGAAATGGGAAGTGTCAAACATCCTGAACTGGAGACCATTTCACCATCTACTCCATAAATAACAACTTTTAATTTATGAGATGGATAAAAATTATAATATCAAATCTTCAGTCCTGCAAATCAGTTTATGACTGTTCTGGGTTCCTGACTGTGAAAACATTTGAGTATGTGCTGTGTTATTTTTCTGAGATAACAGTTGGAACTAAATATATGTATTTTTGAAAATGGAAGAGAAATAATCAAGTTTTCATTTCTGTGTTCAGCCCGTTAACTAAAACAGTATGTGGTGTTTTAGCAGTCAGATTTCTAATTGAGTTGAAGTCTCTGATGTTTGGGCTCAGTTTATGCTGTTGAGAACAAAAAATTACTTGAAATATAACCATCTATCATGCTCTGTGATCTTTATGCACTGAAACAGACCTAGTGGCTGAATTGCTGTATTCTTCTTGATATTAAATGAAAAATGTGCTTTCTACCATGATTTTAGTGAAAGCAGATGAGGCCATGGAGGCACAATGGGAATGACTGTGAAAGAGACTAAGTTCCCTATTAATTTTGGTAACAAAGCTGTATGTAAATTTTGCTTTTCATTAATTCAGAATTAGTTTAACCCCAGTTGTACAAAGGTTACAATTTTCTTCTATTTAGACAAACAACTTCCTACTGTAAATCGTGATGTGATTTATATGAATCTACCTACTGTCATAAAGGCTCCCCCAAAAGAATATGCATCTTCTAAATATTCTCAATCATAATAAATAATAACTTTTAAAGTAGTTGTAAATACAGTGGTATATTTATATAAAGTTTACTATTGGATAAATTCATGTAAAATATTTACTGTTAGTCAAACAAGGAAATCAGCTTCTTTGTTTTTTTGTGTCATTAATAGCACCCACAAAAGTCTACCTACCAGTCAAAGGTAGGCTTCAGATATCAAGCATACACAGCACAGTTACAAAATACACCTGCTAAGAGTGGCTAATTAGCACAATTTATAACGGTGGCACATACAAACACAGTGTTTGTATTTGTTTTTATACACTGAACACACACAGTCACATTTCGCTGTTTGCTCAAGCCCAGTGACAGAGCACATGGTGTTTTGGAGTGCAGGTTTCTGTGTTGGACCAAGTTAATCTCAAATTGGCATGGAAAGGTTGTACGTTTGTTTTGCATTAGTGCAAGTTGTGTGCTTATAAATGACTTTTATTTGGATATAAGGCCACGTATACTTCTTTAAGTTATGCTAGTGTTTGTACTGGATGAAATTGAAATTGTACAAAGATCTGATGGGGTTAGTGAAGGAGACGGAGCCTGACTCTCCTCCGTGATGTCTGGTGACAGGACAAGAGGAAATGGACACAAATTGAAATAACTGGAAATTCCACTTACATTAAAACAAACAAAAAAAACACAACCTTTCATTCTGAGGGCAGTCAAACACTGGAACAGGTTGTCTAGGCAGGTTGTAGAGTCTCTGTCCTAGGAGCTACTGAAAACCCAGCCAGGAATGGTCCTGAGCCTGCTCCAGCTGAGCCTGCTCCAGCTGACCCTGCTCTAAGCAGTGGGGACTAGATGATCTCCAGAGGTCTCTTCTGACCTCAGCTGTCCTGTGACACTGTGAAATTTGGAGAGTGGTATATTTACAAACATATTACAAACAATTTACAAACATATTGCATAATTTAATACAGTATTTAACATATCTAGCATATTACATTATTGGTGTTGCTTATGGCAACACCAATAACAGGTTGACTTCCAACTGCTTATTTCAGTCATCCTCCGAAGAACCCTGTACTCTGCTAAATCAATGAATTTATGAAACATTATTCTTCTCAGTTAACTTCTCCTCACAGTTATTGCTTGTTTACTGACAGTTTTGTACAGTCATCACACAGCTTTACTGGCACAAATTGTACAATATTTCTAAAAGCATTCAATTTTTTGACTGGGGGCAAGTGCCTGGGAATCAGCAATGGCAGATATCATCTCCTGAGAGATCAGGATAACACCTGTAAGAAACATGCATTAATGAGAAGTGCAGATTTCAGTAAGCAAATAATGTATATACGTGATATATGTATTGTATTAAGAACTGCCTTAAAAGGAACATTTCTCATATTTCATTTAATTGCAACGAATTTAAGTATCAGTTGTGAAAACCATTACTATTGGATTTGAAATAACTATCTATTTTAGATAATCTGAGATCAGCCAAAGGCTAAATTTACAGATATTCTCTGTGACCTTGGTCAAGTCAGAATTCCCAGGATAAAACCATGGGGGTATTTACTTAAGTTCTCTGAGTGTTGTTAAGAACAGTTCAAAGCAACTTAATGAACCTCAGCTCCTGCATTTACGCCCACTGTCATAAAAGGTTCATAAATAGGCCCAGCTTGTATCCAAGGGAGTTTAGGATGTAGAAAGTTAGATAAATTTGATCTATTTCTTTTTTTTTTTTCTTTTTTCTTTTTTTCCCAGATCTCGTGGAACTTTCCTAGTTGGCTGTCTTTGAAAGGTTAAGCTAAAACTACTTTGTCAGAACTAGTTAGCAGCTAAAATTCCAAAATTCTTAGTCATGTTTCACACTTAAAGAGTAGTGTTCATATTTGATATATTTCTAAAATATGAGCAAGTGAATTTATTTGAACTCCTGGTATTTTCTTACATATATTGCAATAGCATTCCAATTAGTTATTTATTTTTGACATATTCAGCATGCGATGTTGAATTTTAGAAAGTGATTTTTGATTTTTAGAACTGCCATCACAAAATGTCATTGTGCTGTAGGAAAGATATGTATGTGAACACTTGTTGCTGCATGTGATTTCTTGGATTGGCACTGAACCAGTTTTTACTGTGTTGTAAATATTTTTTTCAAAGCACAGCCACATTTCTCTGTGGTCTTTTAGAGAAATGGTGTAACTCAACATATTTGTATTTATAATTTGACAACCCTGAAAACATTAGGCATTAGAGATATTAAATAAGGGCAGAGACATTTGGGGATGTTTTTGTAATTTTTCCTGACAGCGTTATAATCAAGCCAAATCTACAAGTATCTTAGTATTATAGATTTTTATTACAATAAAGAGTCAAGAAACAGAAATATGACATTCTGTTATTATTGACTACAATGCAGAGAAAAGAAATGATGTCTTATGAAGGGATCCATTATGGACCTTTTTTTTCTTTCTAAGTCAAGCATATGAATATATGATGACACATTACTGTACATTCAAGTGAAAAATGAAAGAAGGTGGCAATGGGAAGCCATTTTGAATAATGCCAATAATTTTTATTTTTCATTCCAATATATAAGGTAGCATTGAATTGTACCTTATTTTTAATGTTATTTATGATAGGATATTTTTTATTTGGAAATAGTTTGTTTATGAGATACAGAGAACTGTGATGGCAAAATAACAGAAAAAATATTCAGCAGCACAAGTCCATGAGCCAGAGGTCCAGCTAAACCATGGCTATTAATCATCACCGTCCATTATTTACTGAGGATTCATTCATTGTTCCATAAAGGTATCTAGAGGGTCAATTAGAGACAACAGACAGGATTTTTCAAAGACACAGGAGGGTCAATTAGGCCCTCCTTGTAATTTTTTGCTTTAACAGCAAATGCCAGCCTATGCTGCAACATATACAGTGGAGTTTAGAATTAAATAGTGTGGGGATTTTTGTTGTTGTTTTTAAGCTGTTACTCTGCAGCCAGTATGGATTGGAATATTATCAGTCCTTGATTAAAACAAAAGAAAAATTTTATCACTACAATTAATGAGAAGCACAGATTTGTCCTGTAGAGCCAGAGTAATGCAAGTGACCCAGAAATACCTAGGATGGAACAGTCTGTAGTTATCATAGTAGTGAATCATTTCTCTGAAGGTAGGACCAGACATGAGTAATGTTACTAAATACTACTGTTACAAATTTAAACACATTTGATGCAGAATTCTCTTTGTAATTATTTTTGCATCATCTGCTTGCTTAAAGCTCAGAATTAATAATAGATGTGAGATCTTAATATAAAATACGGTTACATTCATTCATGCAGAGACAGGTCCTTTAGGTCAGAAAGTAGAAAATAAAACTAAAATACATAAACACATGTTAAATACACAGGCATATGTACTTATACACACACACACACACACCCCAAAACTCTTCCAAAGTAGCAGGAAATTGGCTTCACTGGCTTATGCCTTAGCTAGAGACAGAATTTATAATAAGACAGTCCAGAAAAAGTGCTAGTTTGTTTTGTCTTGATGTAGCACCAGCTCTTCAGCAGATTTAAGGCCACCTCTGAACATGGGTGCTGTATATGAGATAGCTATACTGAAGTTCTTTCTTTCAGACTCATTTCGAGTCTACTTTTTTTCATGAGAAATGGTTGGCATGCTCTTCTATGTAGGTCTGAAAATCTCGGCTATTTTTCTTCTCTAAACTTTCATTGGATTACATTGCCACTGTTTTTAATGCTTCTTAAGGTCTTTATTAACTGCAAGCAGCCTCTATGACTATGGTGTGTTAGTCTGGTAAAGATTTTTATCTTTACAAATGGGGTTTTTGGAGTGTCTGAGTATTTGATGGTCTCCTGTGAGAGTAAATCGCAGAGCGTGCTACATCAGTTTGATCCTCGTCGTCCTCTGAAACCCACTATTCTCTGTAGGGTTTCAGCAGAGAGTTCTAACTAATGACTTAGGGCCAAATTCTGCCCTTAGATGCGGGCATGTAATTCTCATTGATTCCAGAGGGACTTCCATGAGCATATCAGAGAGAACAATTTTGTTCTTAGAGTGTGAAATTATAGCACAAACGGACAAAAGAGTCTCATGCACATTCATCTTAGTGACCCCAAGCTTACAGGAACGCGATACTAATCCACCTGCTTTTCTTTTTGCTCAGTTTGTGCTGTTTCTTGCAGATCACCCCAATTCTTCAGCTGTCACCTGAATCTACATTTTTTATATTATTTTGTCTTCAGAAGTTTTCTATTGTGCTTTGGAGAAATTAGTGACACGGAAATTAATGTTTAAATAGCATAAGTAACAAAGACACTTGTAAAAGATCTTTTTTTTTCTTTGGGAAATTATGGTACAAGAACAATCTTGTTCATATTCTGCAGGGATTTTGTTTGCAAAGACCGAAGGCAAACGTAAATGTGTGAGTGCATGTCTGTAAAATGGTTTCATACATGCACAGAGAGAACAGAGGTAGGCTTGCATCACACTCTTCCTCTGTGACAATATGACATGATGAAGCATTTTGTCTATATGCAAACAGGACAGATACCTTCTTCTTGAATTACTCAGTCTCTATGTATACTCTCGGGTTTGACATTCAGCATTCACCCCTTTGGATTCTTTAGATTTGCTTATCATCCACTGTTTGTATTCAGGACCTATACGTAAGGAAAATCATCTGTTTGCATTATCATTGTGGGAATTTGTCTCATGGCTGAAAACTTCGGGCTGGAGGTTTCTCTTGAAGGTTTCTCTATCTCTTGAGCTGATTGCTTACTAGATCTTTGCCAATTTGGATTTGCCTTTTACAAGGCCATGTAGTGACAGGACAAGGGGGTAGATGTTTTAAACCAAAAGAGATCTAAAAAATTCTGTGATGTGAAATTGGTGTGTTGTTGATCACCAAAATCAAATTATTGTATATGTATCTGAGGTATTCCAGATATTTTCAGCATATATAGAATTAACTGTATTGTATGACATATTTTCAATTTAGTAACTTTGATTTCCTAGTGTGATGCCATTCATATTCTTAGTTTCAAACATCTGGCTAAGGCAAACCTTTGAGGTTTTGCTCCCATCTCAACTTTTTAAAAGACATTTGTGTTCTGTAGCAAAAGGCCTATTGTTTTTATCTCCCTCAATGATTATAATGTCCACTTCAGTTTGGGATAAGTTGGAATTTTGTATGTTGCAATTTAGCTAGAAATGCAGCAGTCCTCATATAGTGAATTGTATTGTTTATTAAAAAATAAATAAATAAATAAATCCTGTTGTGAAGTTGTCTGATAAGTCTTCAGAAAGCTTAAGTCTTCAGAAAGCTAAGTGATACCAGTTTTATTTTAGAAACTACTCATGGAATCACCGTGATTGTCTGGGGAAAACTAATTTATAATTCTGAGCATTTAATTTGTATATCGCTTTGCCAAAGCTTTCTTTAAAATCTGTTTTCTAATAGGAATTAGAAGAATTGGCCAAATTATTATTATTTTTTTTTTTAACCTGCAACTGTAGTTGAACACGTAATCCACTGTGATTTATGTTTACGTAATGTTCTGTTTTCGTGTTTGTGTAATATCTACAGGCAGATAGTCATTTTCTCCAGTTGGTTCATTAATTATATTTATTGGATGGATGTCTTTTGTTATTGTATTGTAACTTAAATATTGATCCCTATTATATGAAATTCTCAGTCGTTGCTATTCAATTACAGTTGGTCAGAAAAACCACATGACAGTCTGAATTCAAACAAGAGGGTTGCACATGCAAACTGTAATCGAGGAACATTCACTAATACCACTGGGACGTCACTACTTGCTTGCTCTATTATGAAGTTTTATAACTTCTTTTATAACTTCTGTATGACTGCAACCTCTCCCTTCCCAGTTTTTATTCTCAGAATTTTTCTTTAGCAGATGTCAAATTAAAAATAAAAAATAAAACAATCAGTGTATATTTTTAAAGTAGGTTGCAGGAAGATGGCTAGCAGCTCAGCACAGGGGTTAGGTAGCAGTGGAAGAAATAAGGAAAAGGTCCCAGAAGCAGATCACAGACAAGAACAGAAATGATAATGAGCTGCTTTGCACAAGTGCCACTTTGAACGTGTGCAATGTGGAAAGTTTTTGTTTGCATCTTTGTCTGAATCACATTTGGTATAGGGTGAATTTTGCACATATTTTCTAATGGTGAATTGGAAAATGCAAGTCTGTGTAAACTGAAGGCGAGCTGGAAGTGGAATTTGATTGTTGAGGGAAAGATCTATCCAGCATACATCTAAATGTCGCTTTATATATATGTGCCTCTTTGGGCTATTTGCAAAGGAAGGACAATCATGTTTACTCATATTTTTGTAATGCTCTGAGTTTCACAAAGGAAATTACTATTATTCAAAGATTTCAAATGAAAATAATAAAGGTACATGGCAATGGTTAACTCCTGGTTAGTTTGTGTGACAGGCATGGTTGTGTTCATTACTGCCATTTATTTTCCAGTTCTCTACGACATACTCAGTTCTAAGAGAAAGGTAATGTGAAGTCTGACTGTGTTTTTTAACTACATTACAAGAAATAAAATCCTGATTAAGTAATTAAGTAAAAATAATGAAATTCCTTGTGCTGAAATGATTTTGTCTCTCCCAAGGCTTTTTGTATTATGCCTCATATCTGCAGGGAGGTGTTGGGCTGATGCGCCTGCACCTTTTGGCTGCCTGGGTCATGTTCTCTTTCCTTAGAGCCAGGTATTTTATTTGCTTTCTTGAAAAAGCAACAGTGCAAAACAGTTGCATCAGAGCTAAAAATGTGCAGATAAAGAGGACGAAGAATTTACTCAACTATTTAGCCTGCTAGAAAACAGTTTTTAACTGCTGCATTAAACCTTTGTATCCACTGAATTGCCCTTCACCAACTATGCACATCACTGAAATCCTTCACAAACACTTTCCTGTGGTCAGATTCAGCCACTCTTCCTTGAGCTGAGAAGTACCATATGCTTCAGGTAACCTCTCGAAAGCAGTTGCCAGTGGGACTACTTTTGTAAATGCTCACCAGCGTGAGCAAAGGTTACACAATCTCGCCCGTGGTGAATAATAATGTCAAAGAGCCATTAACAGTGCAGAGTGACAAAGTGTGGAGAGATCCATCAGCTCATCCTGTGTTTAATGAAACAGAAATGAACATCGTATTGCCCTTGTTTTCTGTCAGATTTTCCAGGTCTCCATGAGGCTTATTAATCTTTGGGTGTAATGGAAAATGTGTTGCTATGTTACATACTACAGCAGCCTTTGCGCTCAAAGGATTGAAGGCATTATTAGTCTTTGTCTTATTTACATACTGTACTTGGGTGCGTGCTAGCAGAGCTGCACTTAGAGCACAGTGGAGAGTGCAGTTAGAAAATGTTTGTGGATTTCTGAAGTGTGTACTAATGCATCTGACCAGATGGCTGCATGGTAAGTCATTTCAACCTGAAGTAATGATCAGAAGCCCTTTTGAGAAACACTAACAGCACATGGCACAGACCTTGGAAATTTCCTGGTAAGAAAAATACCAAATAGGAGTTTCTTGATAATCTTATTTTAGTGCACCCCGAAAATATACGATCCCACATTTCTGAACTCCTGAAATTGGCTCCTAAGCCTGCAATTCTGTCCAAAAATTAGTTGTTAATCTATGAGATTGCCTTGTTTATGTGCTTAGTGCAAGTACAGCAGAAGAGAACTTTGGGACTCCCAGAAACGAGAGGTAGAAAAATTAATGGGTAAATGGTATTACTGTCAGGTACTTAATTCGATAAAAATGTCTTAAATTTTCTCTATTACTCTAATTTTTTAAGGTCCAGTTTTGAATAAGCTCTGTCAAAAACAGTAATTGCATTTACATTTTATATCTAGTTATTATTGTCATTCTCTTTTAGCTAGGAAAAAAAAAAAAAAAAGGAAAGCTGTTATTCCAATTAGTTAAGAAACCCCCTGGCTCTCGTAGACAGATGAGTAGTCTGAGTTGGACCACACGTAGTACACACCATTGCAGTGGGACTGCTGTGCCTTCTTTTCAGCATGTATGGCCCATTACACTTACAGGGTCTTTGTACAAATTGAGCCTCACAAGTGGCCAGAAAGCATTGCAAAATGATGCTTCTCATAGAACATACATCACATGAATGCTGTTCTATATTTTAACAGTAATAAATAAATAAATATATATATTTTTAAGAATTATTAACCCTGTGACATTGCAACTTTTTCAACTTGTGCAGCTTTGGATATTCGTAAGATTAAACAGAATTATTGTGTGTTTATTAGAAGCAGTGGAAATATTTGCCTTTGGTATATTCATTATATAAGCAACGATTTTTCTCTTTTTTGGCCTTTTATTTTACAGCAGACTTTGTTTATCAGCAATGTATGTGTTGATACAGGTTTCATAAAGAATTAGCTGTGTGTAGACATTGCAGCTGTAGTTTTCAAATGTTTCTGAAGTTGTGTAGATTTGGTTAGAGCCTGCTCAAGGCTTCCCAACAGTGCTGACAAAAACCAAGGCTGTGTGATGAAACTCTGCTTCTGCCACAGCAAAGAACAGGTAGAGAGAAGGGATCAGGTTGGGATGAGAGTTGCACAGTACTTGGCTTGCTTGCCAGATTTGGGATTGTGATGGGAGAGGAGCTGTGCCGGAATGTGCTGGGTCCTCCACCAATCCTCCCTGCCCATCCACCACCACTTCTCCAAGATCCTCTGCCTCACGTATTCTCATGCGATGTCAGCAGTAGCAGGGATGGCTTTGGAGTGCTGCAGATAGGTGGCAGAGACAAGGTTTCGGTGCCTCAGCTGCCTGCTGCCACAGGCAATCATGTAGTTTGCCCATGCCTGGAGTTGGCCAGGATGCTGCTTCTGGAGGATGCCTTACTTTCTTCTGCCTGGAGTTCTCTTGCTTTCTTTTAGCATGCAGTACAATTATGAAGTAATTTGCATACCATGTACACTTTGCCAAATTTTTAAAATTGACATGTTTGAAAAGGATTTACTGCCATTCACAGTGCTACACTGATTAATCACAATTAGGGACAAAATACAGAACTTTTACTAAGCTTCCAGTGAGCGAGAAAATTAGCACTTCTTGCAGTAATGAGAGTAATTCCCTTAGAGAGAATTCCCATTTAAAATGTTCTTTTGTGCCATTTTCAAAAGTAAGTTTCACTTCTGAAAATGATTTTATAGCTGTAGTCACCATTTTTTTAGTCACCTAAAAGTACATTGCCATTACGTATGCATACTGACAGCATCCTGTTAGGACTGATGTACTTCAAAGTTTTTTGGACATCTTTGCATCTCCCTCAACCTTTATTTATTTAGACCAGAGGGAGTGTTAACGCAGGCGGCAGGACAGTGCAATTCTTTCCTTTCCCCATGACAGAAGGAACTGATGGCAAGGCTGAAAGCGAGTGGATGTATTTAAGGAGGACAGTAAATTATTCTAGGGTAGAAGGAACCACCATATTTTCAGTGACCCCAGAACTATTCACACATCAGAGGTAGGTTGTCAGATAAATACTCCCAGGTTACTAGCAGGGCAGGGAATTGCTTTCATCCTCTTGTCATGCTGGCTATTCAGTTATTCCCTACAAAACTGAATACAAAATGACATTTTAGCTGCTTTCTTAAGCTCACAATTTCTGTCTTGCAACCCACTGCTCCCAGAAAAGTCTCTAAATGGCTGTGCCAAAATAGCTTTTTGTAGCAACAGGACTGCATTTTGTCCTGTTTTATCTTGTATGGAGTAACTACTAATTGAGAAATAAAGTAAGTGAGAATGACCCTTTTGGCTGGTGATTGTGGCTTTTACCTGGGAAGTGGGCCACTGGGGTTTCGCTACCTGCTTCAGTGAAAGTTTAATTATGTACAGAAAGTGGAGTTGTATCAAAGAGGGAAGCGAACACTCAACCACAGCATAGCTATCAACCAGAGATGGGCGATGCGCTCCAATCCCCCCAGGCAGAGAGGAGAATTAAACCAGGTTACTTCCACATCACAGGTAGGAGGAAGATGTCTCTTCAACAGAATTGTGAACTTAACCTTTTTTTTTTTTTTTTTTTTTTTTTCTGCTGCTTTGAGAGTTCAAACCAGAATGTTTTGTTGTGAATTATGAAGTATTTATTTTCCAACAAATTAAATGTTACTAGGAAAATATTTCATCATATAAAAAGAAATTTGAAGATTTTTTAAAAAGTAGTGTAATGAAAACCAACGTTAGATTTGATTTTCATTTGGCAGCTAAAAGCCTTCTAATATTGCCTGTGAATTTGGGTATAGTTTGTACAATATAATTAATATTCTATGTAATGCTAACACATCATATTAAAATGTAAATTTATTTATAAATACATATATATGGTATATGTTTATATTAGTTTATATTATGTTTATATTAGTATAAGTTAGATGTTAGATTGATGTACAATATATAGAAGTCTTGTGACAATACATTCTTAAAGATTACTAACAGATTTCTGTTGAGCTGTACCAGAGATAGCAACCTCTTAGGAGTTTCCCTTTTCTTCATCATTGTCTTTATCCTGCTTAGTGTTAAAAGCATAGGTTTTCTCCCTTCTTTTTTAAAAAAATAACATTATCATAATTTGTTTGGAATAATGTGTTTAGGTTACCAATATGTGGTGTATTCCAGCACTCATAAAAGTAAGATTTCTAGATAAACACAGATATAAATATTTTTAACCATGTAAAAAAAATCGATTTTCATAAGGTTACATCTTTGTACTTCTCTGTATATACAAAGACTATATTAAAAGAGAGATTACATTTTACTCTGCAGAGTAAAATGCAAACAGAAAATTATTTTTCATTTTTTCAGTGCAAGCAATGGATTATCATTTATTTATGAGACTTTTTTTTAATCTAGAATATATGGAAATCTTTTCTTGAAGCACAATGTAATATTGAATTGGGAATGTTGTCTGACAGTTTTCTTCTTACAGTTGCATTGAATGATTCTATTGTATGAATTTTTTGAAGAGGCTTCAATATACCCTGTGTTTGAAAGGGAGGAAGTAATCAGGGTAATCTTGAAGAATCTTATAACTGCACCTCCTCTACTTCTTCGTTCTTCAAACAAACTTCTGCAGAAAAACCCAGGCTATAGCAAATCTTAATATCCAGGTATTATTTGCTTGTCCTAGTATGTGTCCACATACAGGAGTTTGTTGCTGTGGCCAAACATAGAATCACTCATCTCTATTGTATTTTCATCCTCCTAAGGGTATTACTCAAACGTAATCATTACAGAGAGCTGGATTTAAATCAGAGCTATGCTGTGTGAATCTGATAGTAAATGAATACAGAGCTGAAAGGGCTTATTACGTTTTATCTGAGAATGTATCATACAAGTCAAGTTAAAAAAATGTTTTACCTCTCTTTCCCCTCCCAAAAAGTTTCTATCCCATTATCTGTCTTTTGAGTGGCCAGGGCTAACTTCTCTTGTCTTCAGAGGAAATTATCCTAAGAGCCACTAAATACTTCCAAGTGTTTCAAGTAGGTGTATAAGCTGAAGGAACCTTAACAGGTCTTGTTGAATAGTACATCCGACTGTTTTAGCAGATTTGTGGTTCATAAGAAACTTATCTTAGAAACTGTAGTCTGTATCAGAGAACAGGGGTCTGAAACTTCCATTTGTTTTCCTAAAACGCTGGTATAAAACAGGCCCTGTGAAATATGAACAAGTAGTGAAACTAAATAACAGAGCAAAAGGTGCAGAAAAATTGCCTTTGTCACAAATAAAATTATCTACTGTATGTCTTGTGATTCACTGGTTTTGGTATTCATAAATTATAGTGACAGAAAATGTAATGCTAACCTATTCATTTAGGTTGATATGAATTTTACGTTAAAATAGTTACAGTTTTTATATATTAAAAGAATCCATAGAGAGACTTGAAGCAAATTAAGGAGAAATAAAGACCTATGTGTCTGTTTGTACACCTTCATCTAAACACAGCTTATGAACAATAGAAATTTGAGACATTTACACAGCAATTGATTATTCTTTTTTCGTCTTTGATAATTACCCTTATACTAGTGATTATAATTTGAGTATCTTCAGGAGAAAATAACTTATCTTCTTGCTGCAGAGAAGTACTATGACAGAAAATAGTTTTCCCTGAATGTGTTTGATGCCTAATACAGTGATGGCCAGGTAATAAACAAAATATGTTGCATTAATTTCAAGCAGACATTCTTCCTTCATCTTCTGCTTTCTCTTATATTCTGTTTCACTGAACTTGGGAATTAGTTCTGCCAGTCTCTGTTCTTTGTTAGTGTTTTTTAGACTTCTGTCATCAGAGCATCTAGAAGTTGTATTTGGAACCAGATCCTCAATCAATGAGAATATAGGGAACTTCCTACTGTAAGGAATATGACAATGTTCCTTACATAAGGTATAAAAGATTTACGTGTTGAATCAAACCTGTCCTGGGAAGCCAATTTTCATGTTGGTTCCTTGTAAGCAAATTTCTTCTCTCTAACAGTGTCCAATGCCATATGCTTTCAAAAAGAAAGGTGTCGTGTAATCTACATCCTTGTCTTCATTCCTTCTAGAACATAACTTAAGCTGTAAAGGATGAGATAACACTGAGTATGAGAATTAGGTCTGCTGAGCTAAATCACGTTCAATACGTGTGATGACCTTACAGGAAGGAGACATGGTTTCTTTTGAGGTTCTTCTGTACCAGTAGGATCCTAACCTTGTCTCCTGAAACCTGCTCCAGGTTGATGAAGGGACACAATTGTCCGGCTGTGCCTCAGCTCGTTGCCTTTGCAGCACTGACCTGACAGCCACCTGGCACCGAACTAGCACGAGCGCGCAGCTCTCTTGGAGTTGTGTTGTGGTACCACAAAATGGGGAGGTGGCTGTCATTCCCGCATCCTTCCTATGAACACCAGTGCCGTGGAACAGTGGCTAATGCAAGTGGTTCATTTGTAGAGCATTGTAAGAAATGTGGGGGTGAAGCTTTTGCACAGTGAGTGCATAGACTATACCAAGCTGGTTTACAATTATTATCTCAAAAAAAAAAAAAAAAAAAACACCAAAACAGATCCCAAACTTTTTTTGACAGCTGTGGTTTGACCTCATTAGGACATTGTTTTAACATTATAGGAGAAAACAAAATGTGGAGTTTTGACTGCAAGACAGAACAAGTCTGCAAAAATCAACTTTACTTATGAAACTAAATCCATTTTGGAAAGCATCTAATAGTACAAGTCACAGTATGTTAAACATAGGTAATTATGTAAGTCCTTTTAATGTTCAAGTTGGGCATTTAATATAAACACATTTTGGTACATTTGGCATTCTGGTCATAGTAAGAAAGAGCTATTTGTAAAAAGTTACATATGGTCATCTGAACTAATTGCTAAAACGACACTACATTAATTGGATAATTAAAGATTGTGAACATGTGGCTATTGTATTCATTGGGCATTAAGCCAACAATTTCTGTGGTTGGGAAAATGACTGTTAATGTAATTCACAATTCATCTGCTGTATCCTTTTTCATAGGAATAAATAAGCAACAGGGGTCTTAAATTTAGATTAGAAAAACTTGTAATTGGTATTTTTAAATTGAGTTTTAAAGCACATTTATGATTTCCATTGTGTTTATGTTTTAACACTTTTGAGTGATGGCAGCTTTGATTTTTTTAGCATCCATCTCACAAATTAATAGTATTGATTTTTGGTTTGGATTTATTGTTAGCTTTTTGGAATAGTATGCTTTGTAACATGAGACCTAGTGCTCCCTGGTTTATTTTGAAGAGGATGAGTGTTGGCACACAGTTTGAAGAAGTTTGTAATAGCAGTAAATTGTCTATGTTCTTTGCCTTTATCTATCAAGGTTATTTATCAGGAAAATTATGTCTGGTAAGTGGGGGCCTGTTTGAATGGGTGACAGACTAACTTCACAAATCCTTGTACTAACTAGTCACTTTGTGTGTGTGCATGAAGTTTTGGTTATCGCTTTTCTTGCTCATAATTTGAAAGTAAAATCTGTGGTCTCACAATGACCTCTAAGTGACTGACCTCTAAATCTAATCACTCCAGACTCCTTTGAAAATTGACAAATATGTCAAATTTACCTTTGAGTATCAAAACATTTTTAAAATCTTTCATTTGCTAAAAGCTATAATAAGTCTTAAGTTAGTAGTTATTGTTCCAATGTGATTGGATCACACAGCTTTCTTGATATGCATAGTGAGTTTATAGCTATACCATCATCTTCTCATCTCATCTCATATTCTGAATTATCAATTTTATAACAGTTAAAAATTCAGTTTTACATTCTGGATGAGCAACTTATTGATTGATTTAGTCTGAGCAAAATGGTCACAAATGGTCAATACATGGTCAAAAGGGTGTCAGAGACATATAAAAAATAGATCTATAATTTTGATTTGGATGCTTGTTGACTTACATGTGCTTGCTTTCTTTTTGCTTTTTCTATTTTTATTCTTTTATTTAATTTAATGACAAAAACAGGGAGTGACTGAAGAGAAAGAAATATGAAAATCTTTCTTATCTAAATAACCAATCCTAATTATGCTGTGTCTGTATGTGCTGATTTTAACCAGAAAAATGTATCATGTTTCCAAATTTTCATTAGGTTCAGATAAAAAAAGGTATGGTTGCCTATGTTATTATTTTCTTTGGATAGAAGTTTTGATTTTTTATTTTTATTTTTTAAACAGAACTTCTACAGCACTGTGTATTGTACACCTGTGTCTGTGTTCATATGCATACCAATGTGAGAGAGACTCTCATATCTGTGGGAAAACCATTGCAGTAGGATTTACACTTCAGCCATATTATTCTCAGTTATATCTCCACAGCGATGTCAAGACAGCTAACATAGATAAACTTGTTAGGACAAAAGCATAGAAGATGCTCTGAATTACCTGAAAATGCAAATTGCAACTGAAAGGTCAAGGGAAAAAAAAATATATATAGGGGGAATTCCATCCTATCATCATTGTGCCTTGCATTTGGAATGAGAAGCTATGTTAAATCTAAGGAATTGCTGTTGCATTAGTAATTAGTTGATCGGGACATGGATTATACTTTACTCTTCATTAGACAAACTATTAAGCCATTTCATGAAGGAAAAACCTTCACAGCGTGTTTATGGGAATATCTGAATAACTGATTAGAGAAATAACCTACTTTGCAAAGAAGTCAGGTTTTCTGGGACACTTAAGTTTTATTAAAGTAAAAAAGTTCATAGGGTTCACAAACGGTAGCACTAACTAGTTCTGGTGAAGTAAACAGAACAGTAACTGCAGGTGGCCTGAACAAGATGTGTTGTGGTGTGCTCATTTCTAGTAAGGGAAGAAGGGTTGGTTCTGCTTTTGAGTATAGCTGTTAAGAGATTTGAAGTTCCATTCGGAATGGTGTTCCGAACAACGGCCTATTCAGTGACATCTTTCAGAGGGGGAGGGTTAAGGATAAGAAGTGAGGATTGCCTGTGGTAATCTGTGGATTACCATCTACAGATTTAAGGGAGTCTGTAGAAACTTAGAAGGCAGAAAAAAGCTGGTAAGTGTTTTTGTTATTTGATTCTGTCGTCTCTTCAGTTGCAGCACTGAAGTGTGGTCTGAAATTTGTCTTGTGCTGGTGAAGCTCCATCTCTAGGCAATGTGGATAGCACAGAGGCTTATTGTGCACAACAGTAGATATCCATGATGCACATTTTGTAAGTCTAGATGTATCAAATACTTTATTTGTTTGCCACAGTTCAAATGCAATTCAGCAACTGACCCAGCAAGGGGAGCTGTAGATTACTGTGGACAGTTTTGTGGTTTCATAAACCAAAAATTCTCAAATAAAAGCATTTTCTTCAGGATGTATCTCACTAAATTTCTGAATTTTCACAACAGTTTCAAGGGAGGGTTCTATAAAATACTTGACTGCAGGTTGCATGAGGGAACTGTTTATTAGCCCACCCCCTCAAAATAATTAAAACGTTTGTAAAGCCATGCTGTTTTTGTCTAATATTAAAACAGCATCAATATCTGTTAGTGTGATATCAGTTCATCTGGTCCTGGATAATCTGGTACAGGAGTCAATGAGCTTAATGCAGTATTGGTAATCCAAAAGGGTTTGAGTTAAGTGTTTTTGACATGCAGAATCAAGAGTCAAGGGCAAAGCAGACTTTAAATATTCCTTCAGCATAGTCTGGTAGGGATATAATTGAATACCTCAGGTAAAGCATCTTATCTAAAGCTGGTTAGTGTCTCATCACCAAACAGTGAGGTGCAGTCTGTCTTCTCCACACAAGTGCTCTTTTGACATTGTAGAAAGTCCTTTCAGGTCTTAGTTCACGCTGGAAATTCTTCAGGTCTGCATTTGCACAATATAGGATAAATTGTACTTCGTCTGAGTTGCTCCTTGGCATGGTTGTCATTCTAGCATTTTAGTAGTTAGTGTCAAAGCAGCTAGAGGATTGTGAGAAGTTGCACAAAAAAAGGAATCTGGAAAGGGATAAATATTGTATGTTTGTGTTGTTAATGTGACATAAATCCTCATGGTAAAATACAGAAATGTTTCCACTCAGATTAGAATTATAGATCATATGTTCTCTTAAGAGGTATACGGAGATAATTTACTAAAAAGACATGTATCGGGAGACTAAACTGCCAGAAATTCTCTATCACAATCTATCTCTGGGGTTGCAAAAAACTGTGCAGAGGATGAAGTCGGAGCATAAACAGTGTGTTCAAACGTCTGTGAACAGACGAAGTTTTATGACTCCAATTTTTGGAAGTCTTAAAGCTGCGTTATGGGTATTGTGATGTTTGATATTTTTGATAAACAGCAGTTTCTATAGTCATGCAGTCGTGGATAATTCTCACTGAAAATAAAAGTCCTTCCACCTGTAAATGTGGATAGTGTCTTGATCAGGCAGAAGGCTGAGAGGTTCATGTCATGTTGTTAGTTATGCTTTACTAATGGAGCTATATCAGTGCTGTAGGGTCAATGTCGGTGAAAAAGTTATTTTGTGAGGCAAAGTGTCTATGAAAATGTGAGAAATCGAAGATTTTCCTTTTTTTTTTTTTTTTTTTTTTTTTTTCCCCATAATTCCTGTTGCAACTCTTCTTTCTAATAAGAAAAATCAAGAAAGTTCAAATTATTTTATAAGGTATACTCCTTAGCGTGGAATATGTGGAATATGGCACCCCAGTTTTTCAGATCAAATTCAGAGCTGTAATTTTGACATGAACAACTTATATGTCATCATTAAAATACAAAAGTTAAGGTTATTTTCCTCCTCTCCACTCCCCTTTCCTTGGGGGGGGGGGGGGGCGGAGGAGGGGACGACGACAACAAACAAACAAACAAAAACCCTCAGTCCTGCAAGAATTGGCTATTTGGCTGTTAACTTGTGGGAAAATTTAACTGGAATTTCTAGCATTATGGAGGCACTAGAAACTGAAGAAGGAACCTTGCTTTAAGTATATGTGACCTATCCTGCCAAATGGTAGCGACAGTTGGTAGGAGGCTTGCTAACAGAATGAAGACATACTTTTTAAATTAAGATTTATTTGTTGTGGTTGTTACTTTGGGTTTCAGTTATTAATTCTGCTGAGGTTTCATCTCCTTCGATACTTTCTCCTTTTTATTTGTGTGTGCTAAATGTTTAAATGATTTATTTTTCAAGAGCATAAAATAAAAGAAGTTCCTCATAGGAAGAGTTCGATTTCACAGTAGTGTAGGATAGAAAGCAGTTCAGAAATAATATATCCTTAACATCTAGTATTCACAGAAAATGCAGTAGATGCCTTTTAGAAATACATATGCTGATCTTTAAGTTACCAGACTGATTCGTGAGGATGGTGAGTAATTTGGTAGAAGCATTTATTGCACAGCTCAACCATGCTGCATCACTTGCAGGAATTTGGCATGATAGAAAAAATACAAGTCTCAAATGGACAAATCTCAAGCCAGTAATATTCACCCTTTTTCATTTTCCTTTCCATTCATAATTGCTTCTAAACTTATGTGAATTTTTCAAAATATCTGTCTTATTGATTCGAATTAAGCTATAAAATGTCATTACAAGAGCTATTCATTTTTTTTGTCTCTGATTACTGTATACAGACACTGATCAGGCAAAATGCTATTTTTTTTTTGTCTTTTCACATATGGTGTGCTTTGTACCTGTTATGTATGGAAAACAGCATGAGGGAAATGTCACAGACAGAGAAGGACATTTATCATGGATGATATCTTGTGTTCATACAGCTTAAGATAAAAGGCTTTATATCCATACAAATGCAGGACACTTGGTCTATGCTGTGCTACAAAATTTCTGCTAAAGCCTTTTTCATTCATGTGTATATAAAAATATTTTAAGGTATAGGAATCTGCCACTGTCAGGAGACACTCAGGTAATTTTCTCTTTTATGTGCATTTGCAGGCATTTTCTTATAATAAGGTATAATTCCTGTCTAGAAATAACTATTTCCAAAACATTGGAAACAATTTTTTATATGCAGGTGGTGTGTACAGTGTTAACAAAAATACATGTATACCTGAATAAGTGTCAAAGAAGCTTACGTTTTTCACTTCTTTGGTAATGAAGGGCTCATTCTACAGCTATCCATTTTCAGCACTTAATCCTTTGTACACTTGCAGAGGTTTTCTTTGATATTTCTCTGAATGATGGATGTTTCGAATGAGGAGCTCTAAAGAAGTTTGTGTTCTATATCACTATAGGAGTGAAACCAGTAAATTTAGAAGATACAGGAAGAAAGCTTGTGTTTGTTGGCAAACTGTTACTCTAACTAAATCATCAGGGTGATTTGTGTGTAGGTGTATATGAAAATTCTCAGAGTTCATATTGAAGAATTTTTAAAAGAGCCATTTTTCAATAAGCTATCCAATACAGTTGTACACATTCCTGGTGAACTGCAGAGAAGCTTGAATTCCTTTGGATATATTTGGAAAGTATTCAGAAAGAACTGCTATGCTGCCCTGCAGTAAGCCAAGTAAGCCAAGGTTTCCTGGAAGAAGCAACAGTTGTCTTACTGTGCATTTCTGTTGTCTTTTGTTATGAGAGGTGCCTTTACTCTAAGAGTGATGAACAGTAAAGGTACCCTTTTGAACTTAATTTCTGAATATTAGCTTGGGTCATGGGCTAAAGCCAACTGTCAGGTGTGATATCAATGCCAGTTAAGTTGCTGCATTTTTGTTGCTGTAATTTCAGGAGGAATTAGATATTCCTATTTTTCAGAGACTGATCTCTTTGCAGCTTCACCCATGACTCTTTTCTTTCCATGATTCCATAAATAGTGTAGTAATAATAAAAGTCTAAAGTTTAGCCAACTTGGATAAAAAACATGAAAACCTAGGAACAGAGGGCAAGGTGTGAAATATCCAAAAAAAGCTGTAATGACAAGGATGATGGAAAGAAAATGTGAAGGTAGGCTGGAAAGAGACAAAGCTAAGTACTACGTGAAACTTATGAAACGAAGAGTGAGATTTTGGTTGTTGCTTTTAAATGTGCTCTTACAGTTTTCAAATGAAATTAAAGCAAGAGAAGATTATTCTTCATATTAAATGGGGATAATGTTTTCTGCTTGTGTTATGCTTAGGCTATTTTTTCATTGGGGGAGGAGACCAGAAATTATAAAACATGCCGCTTAGCAGTCACATCTAACTCTGTAGGATGTAGATTAGTTCTCTGTATGTTTCCAACACTAAGGATTATTTTTTGGAAAGAGCTTTGGAGTACAAAATGCTGCTAGCTTATACATCATCCTTTCTATAAGTTGTCTGGGTGTGAAGAACAGTTTCTGATCATTTAACTTATTTGTAAACCTGTTGATTTTACACCTTCCACTTTAATTTCAAAAGTATCCAGTAGGCTTTCCTGATCTCTGACTCTTGATTTCTATTGCACCATAGTCAGTAATTGGAACTGTTTTTTGTTAAAGATAGTCTTAGTAGAATCATCTGTAGAAGACAAATTTAAATTATATATATATATATATGTATATATATATATACATATACATATATATATATATATATACATATATATAAAGGAAAGCAAGTGGTGGAGAATTTTCAGTGTTAGTTATTGATTTCCTTGATTGTGAGCACACAGGAACGCTGACACTCAGTGTACTTAATTGTGATTTTATTGACTATCATTTCTACCTTGTTTATACTGCCAGGGTCTGTTGGTCACTGTGACTGATGGTTTTCACTCATTCAAAGTCTTGCAGGTTTAACCAAATAGGTTTTTGTTCTTTTCATTTTTCCTTAATACAACCACCCTGCCCCTTCAAGCTTTGTGCATCATGACCACTGCTACTGTGGAAAATAGTGGTGTTCCCAAATCCAGCTCTGTTCAGTACACATCTTCTTTCCAAAACAGGTCCTGACACTGTAATATGCTCCCACGATGAGAGATGGGACAGATGTCCGTTCACTCCCTTCTAAATGGGAAGAAAAACCTAGTATGTGAAAAGATCCTTTTCTGAGATCTTCTACCATCCACAGATCCTGCTGTGGAGTAACCAGAAACCACGTCATATATCATTCCTTTTTCCCTTTTAAAATCTAGTTATGTTGTACAAAACAAAACAAGCACACAAAACAAAAACAGAACCAAACAAAAGAGGTGGCAAGCAATTTATTTTTTAAATAACACAAACATCATAAGTCAAATATGCTCATGTTTTTCCTCTGGTAATTTTAGTTTTTACATTTTTCTGGTGTATTATATGGCAAGAAGTCATTAAGAGTTTTATAGTAATGATTACATTAGCCTTATAGACTATTTTTACTAGACTGTTTTTACTGTTACATTTGCTACATAAGCCTAATTTTATGTTATTGCAGTGATGTTCCTTGGTGTGTTCAAATAATCGATAACAGTACAAGGGTTGTTCCACTGGGATCACATTATATAAGTTTATAATATACAATATAAGCTTTGATGTATACATGGAGCGTTTGCTGTTTTCCCCCCCTTCTTAAATATAGAAATTTCTAGTTGTGTTTATTCCCCTCGTCAGCATACTTTATCATATCAAAGCCTTTACAGACAGTGTAGAACTACTGAGTTATGTTTGGGTCATGTTTTGCAGTGTGCCCTTTAATACTGTAGCCTTAGAAATGCAATTTTCAGCCTCTGCTTATTAGAATATGATAAAGTATTCCTGGTCTATGTCCAGCTCCACTAATCTCCAGACTACACTTCATGAATTAGGCATGAAGATTTTAGTCAATGTGCTTTCAAAGACCAATGTTTAGGGAATCATGGATTTTCTACAAGCTGAGGGAGAAATCTATAATAGGAAGAACTGATTTTCAAACATCATATTCTGTAGAAGAAATGACCAGTTCTGGCTTGGAAACAGAAAACATTTTCTTTTAGAATACTCAAGAACTGGTTAAAAATGTACTGTAGGTTTTAACTTATAAAAGGAGTAGCTTTTAAAAATGCATTGTAAGTACTGTATGGTGTATAGTGCCTCATACATATTAGATACCACGTAGACACTTCCTGAAGTGTGGGTTGAAAAACAAGTCACACTAAAGTTGAATCAGTTTAGTAGTATTAACCTACTCACTGATGGGCGTTCGTCTGCTTTACCTGTTCATACGCAGCAGATCCTGCTGTTGTGAGGTCTGACACAGGAAAAGCAGAGGTACTGTCAGCTAGAATGTTTAAATATAGAGTGTAAATTCTGTCCTGCTGCTTTAGCTTTCACTGAAGGTTACGTCCAAATAAACTAAAGCAGAAAGAAAATACACAAAATTATGCATTCATAATGCTATCCAGTCTGACCCTCAGGTGTCCACTTTTGACCTTAATTGTCTTTTGTTTCTCAGTAAGAGTCATCATCATCTTGACTTTTGTGGAATAAAGGCTCAAAGATGATTCATGATCAAGTCATTTTGAGGGAGACCTGTAAGCAATCACTCAGACTTGAAAGAACTATAAACAATATTCACCTCACTGGGAAGTGTCGCTTGTTGGTACACTACACAGCTTGATTTTAATATTGATAAATATATATATATATTTAATAGGAGAAAGGTGGTATCAAGGCAGTATTAGTTTAATAGCTTTTCTAGGCAAAAGTCTAGTGCAACTGTGTAAGACAAAGTTTGCAGTGATTGCACAGATCTCTCCTACAGTATAATGTGTAACCTACGGTTGTCTTAGGAAACTGGGAAACTGCAACACTCTTGCACAGTCTCATAGTGAGATAGCTTTCTTGCATGTCAGCTAGTTCTGGCATAAGTGAGAAGGGTACCCTTACACAGAAAAGTATGTCTCAGTTTTTCATGCTATTGACTGTACAGGTACAGTCACACCAGTCACACAAGAGCTTTGAGCTTTTTTTTTTTTTTTTTTTTTTTTTCCCCAGCACCACAACATCCCTAAAAAGGAAATGAGACAGCTGAATGTAAATTATTTTGAATATTGAACACCAGCTCACATCCTTCCATATTCCATATAAATCCAAGAAGAATGATAAGCAGGAATGTATCTGGAAAAAGTCTGCTGTTGGTAGAATGACTTATATTGCATCCTTTCCTCTTGTTCTAACATTCCCCTGTATACTGCAGCCAGGGATCAGCTAGTCCAAAGGTACAGGCCCTTCTTTGACATCTGTATATCCAGAGAGCAGGAAGAAGTAGGGAGGTAAACAGAAATCCTTAATTAACTACACAGACTTCATAATGCAAAAGTGCATTATGCATATAGTTTAATGTAGAACATGTGGATGTGTTAATATGCTAATAAGAATAGGATGAAAAAAATTGCGGTAAATTTGCAGACAGGAATAATCATCAGCAGTTCTTTCTTTAGAAAACATGAAAGATTGGGGTAGCTACATAATAATGGCTAAGGACACCAGACTTTTAAAAAGATTTTTATTTTTTTTTTTCCTGTGGAAAAGTAAAGAAAGGTGAGATTAATACTATATTGGACTATGTAAATCTCAGCTTTTGGGGAAACCCTTTTGTTCAAAATTCCATGCTTTGTTTTGCCATGTCATTCAGTTGTTTTATTAGAAAACATATAAACAAAAAACACAAGCACCCCATGCTTCACATTGCTATATAAATTTTCAGCATAAGCTAAATATTGTTTAGATCACAGAGGAAGAGAATTTTAGGAAATTTACAACTAGAAAATGTAGAATTTTAGGCTTTTGTTTGTTAGTTTGTTGATTTTTTAATGTATCATAAAAGTTAATTATGTTTTGTTAAATTCATTATTAACTTGACAGCCTGTTTCTAAAATATGCATGAATATCTAACATGTTAGCATAGGTGGAAGGATCAAGAAGGTCTATATTTTTTGCTTGAACTACAATGAAAAACTCAGAAAGTTATCTGCTAGTCTTTGACATTTCTATGGTAGAAACTGAAAGAACAAATACACTTAAATTATTAGATACTGTGTTATCAAATACATGGTTTAGGTGCTTGGAGCTACAAATACGTATCTCAAAATTTTCAAAACAAAATTCAAGCAGCCCGGGAAGTTAAGCCTCTAAACTGCTCACGTGCTTTTGAAAATCACAGTGAGCCCATAGCTTCCCTTTGAAGTTTCCAAATAGCTTTGAAAATACTGTCAGTGTTGCCTAAAGACTAAGTATGGTAGGAGTCTAACTCCTAATTAAAAAAATTAATTTCCTGAATCTTACCAAATTTCAATGGTATTTATACATCTAAGTGCATGAATCACATTTGAAAATTAGATATGTGCTTCTAAATCATATATTTTTTCCAACAGTACCTTCTTTGCCTGGGCTTGCATTTGTCCTGAGGGGAATGGCAAGGAGGCAGAACAGGGACTCCTTGTTCTAGATTTCCACAATTGAAATATCATTTATTAAGCTACATTGCACATACAATTTAACTGCCTAATGTTGAAACCTGCTTCATTTGATTGCATATGTAACTGGAGTAAATATTCTTGCATGGGATTGTGTTGCCAGGGTTTTTTGAATGCTGTGTTAGATGTGCTAAGGTTCCTCATTGAGTTTTACTATCTGGTTGTAAATGATTACCTAAACTAGCCTTGTGTAACATTTTTAGCTCTTCAAGGGTCATTGTTTCCTATCCATTTTTTAATATTTTTTGAGCATGCTATTGATGCTGTTAATAAAAATGCCTTCTTCAATGGCTTATAGAGATTAGAATCTTAGATTACTGTAGTTTTTTTCTCTATGTATTACAGGAAGTATCTGTGCTATATGGTTGGAAAATGTTGACATTGTAATGTCTTTTCCTGCATTTGTGGGCAATAATGGATTGAAGAGTATCTTATGTATTTTTATTTTGCCAAAATCCATACTGGTTAGACACATGCCCATAATTCACATTTTTATAACTATCATTAGAACTCCTGCTGATGATTGATAGACTGAAATTTCTAGGACAGGGTCTTAAAGAGTACTCATCTAGAATTTTTTATGGAAGGACAAATAATAAATTGCTTTATAATATTTATATTTATACCAAATACTTAATGTGCTCATTTGTTTTCGGGCTAAGATGCGATAGTCATTATAAAACTACAGGAAGAGTATGGAGGCAAAACTGTAATCCTACTAAAGGGAAGTGGAAGTTGGTCACTACTGGGATATCAACCCCTTGTATTTGGAGACAGCAAACCAGTCCCAATGCTCTCATCAAGTCAGATTTCCAGCAGCAGTTAAGCATCCCATCCTTGTCGTCAAAGGAAGGAATTCAGAATATTTGTAGACCATGTTAGTTGTTTTTATCATTAAGACAAAAGTGATTCTTAAACTTATATGTCATAAAAACATAAACTCGTAATGATGATGTGTATTTTTACTTTTTGGCTTGCATTTGGTTCTGTCAGTTATTACAAAAGTCTTATATCCTCCCATCTGCTCCACCGTAATTCTCTGAATAAGCTTGAGATTCCTATATAGCAGCAGTAATGATGTGCTGTTGTCAGGATCTTACCCTAAAACAGCATATCTTGTTCTAAGTCCAGAACCAATGTGAAGTGACTTTTTTACAACAGCATTTTCATTCTTTTATCTTTCAAATTAATTGTTTTCTTTGGCATGAAAATACAAAATGACCCTCAGACCAATTCCAATTGGTCAAGTCCAATTTAGTGGGTGAGGAATGTGAAACAAGCAAATTTATCACAGAAGGCAGATTGAAACTGGATTGGCAACTCTGTTTTTCCCTTATGACAATTCAAATTATTCTCAGAATACATCTTTCTTATAGGATATCTTCTTAACCTTATCTTTTAAGGCTCAACTGTGTGATAATTTAAAGTTATGATTTGATACCCAGAAAAATTTTGGGGAAAGTAAGTCTGCTGGCAGGCGCATATGAATCTTGACTCTGAAATATTCACTAAATTTATGACTGTTTGCCAGGCTAATAACCTGCTGGTTGTCTGGTCAGATCCTTTATAATGTGAAAATTATGATCCAGTTAACATTACTTTATGACTACACAGGGATAAATAAAAACTGTCATTTTTCTATATTAAATTTAATCTAAATACAACACTTCTGTAGTCTTATTTATACAATATTGAATTTTACCCTTTTATCATTGATAAATGCTGTTGAATCCTGATTATTTTGGGTCACCACTCCAAAAACTCTCTTGTGGCTATGGTTCTATTTATTTTAGAACTTTATCTTAAATGAACAGAGCTTGTTAGGTCTTAAAAGACACACACACATATATATACACAGGTTCCTCTATAGGCAATGTTCTGTGAACTAAGACACTTAGCACAGTAGTGAGGAAATTGAAAATACAGTGTAAAAAGTCAGCTTTTTTAAAGCCAACAAATTACATATATTTACTTTTCTTTTTTTTTTTTTTTTTTTATTAATTCTTATTTATATATTTCCTGGTTTTAGCAATATTGGGGTTATTTGTGCCAAAGTGGTCATGTCAGCTTTTTTTTTTTTTGTCCTGTCTGTCCCTCAGCAAGACTTCAATCTCCCTGTTACCACAGGAAAAACTTCCTGCTTTTCTGAAGCAGACATTTTTTGTCAGCAATCCTGTTTGATTCAGTCCTACACAGGTTTGATCAAGCCACATATCCTCTCACTAGGATCAATTTTAACCATGAAGTATAGATTGAAATACCTGTGTGTGTCAATTTCACAAAGAGAACAGAGGATATATCTTTACTAGAACTGTATTACAGTTGACAGATTGCTCCCCCCACCTTCAAGTATTGACAGCATGGAGGGATCACGCATTGCTTTAGCTGCAGCCCGTCTTTGCCATCTAGCATTGCTAGAGTCCATGAGAGTCATCTTCTGCCACGGTCCAATTGGGTGTACACACTCTTTGTGTTTCTTATTTGGAAAACACATGTTTTAAAAAGCATTAGAAAGAGCTGGAAGCACGTTAAGTTAACAAATTGGCAAAGTGGGAGGAAGAAGCACATCTCTTGCATAAATGAAGAGCCTCTCCTCTTTGTATCCCCCTTCTTACTATTGCAAAAGCCTCTAAATGCATGGGGAGACAAGGCTAGAAACAGCCCACATGGTGCATAGACTTCTTCACTGGAAAGATCACTGTGGGACACTGGCAGAGCTCTCACAGGTCAGAGCTTCTACATGGCAGCCTCTCTAAAGCTGTCACTGTGATTTTTGTCTAACAAAGTCCAGCATCATCCATCTCTGACAAGACATGAGAGGAGGAGAAGTGTTTGTTTGTTCGTTTGCTTTTAATTGCAATTTAGAATTAAAAAAAAAAGAAAAGAAAAGAAAAAAAGACCATGAGACACTAAATTTGAAGACTAGGAACATACAGCTAGAAATGAAACCTGAAAAAAAAAAATAAAAAAATCTGTTTAATAGGTATGTAAGTGGGGCCCCATTTGTATATAGATTTCCATTATTGTTACACTTCAGGTAGCAGAAGAAAAGGGGGAAAAATGGTGAAAGGGGGTATTTCTTCAGTGTGAAAGCATAAGGATAAGCCTGGTTTGCAGTATTCCTGACACATCTGTTTAGTTATGCTCTGCTTTGGGACCAAGGTTTGTGAGTTCTTCTTTGGTATGTAAAAATAGGACAAAAATGACTCTGGTTCACTTGCATAAGAACCCATCCCTCAGAACCTTAACCTGTTGATTATTCTTACTTAAAGGACAGTTAGTTTAATCACAGTCTATTGGCTTACAGGACCAGTTTTATCTATAAATCTGTTTTCAGCAATACAATATCCAGTCAACTTTATTGTCTTTATTTTATAAATTAAATTCTGTTTCTATTGAGGGGTTTATAATAGTACATGACCAGCACTGACAGCAGCTTACTAAAAAATAGGCTAAATTTATCTTAAATCTCAGATGCAAAAGGTCCAAAGATAGTCACACAAGCTTATTTAATCTTTCAAATGTAAAAGCTCCTTAGGCACATTCAAAAACCATGAGTTTTCCTATGGTTCATTTGTGTCTAAACGCTTAAATTGTGAATGTATATTTCAGCCATTCAGTGCACCAACAGGAGCAAATCAACAGTGTATCTTTATATAAAACTCCTAAAAGGCTAAATTATCTGACGTAGTGGAATTCATGTGCTTGTATCACAATAGGGGATGTGATTTCTGGCTCTAAATCTATTTTTTTATTTTAATATTTTTACCAAAATTGCATAAGTCATGTGCCATTTCATTCCTGACTGCATGTGGTAACTATAAAGCCATGAGAGTCTGACTGTGTGACTCTGAAAGAACGTGGATAGTACAATTAGCAAATGACTCTTAGTACATTTTCACTTGATGGAGAAGAATGATCTGCAATATTTCCAGCCCAGAAATAAGTGGGATTCTGTTTGTGTTATCAAATTATATAGCAGGGGCAGGTGAAACAGGATTGTAGAAGTTTCATAAACCATGTATTTACTGTATATGCTGACAGAATTAAGCAAACATGAAGTCATTCTAATTACTGATGAGCAAAGGGGTATTTTCCACTGCATTCCCCCCGCCTCTCTCTCTCTCTTTTTTTTTTTTTTTTTTTTTTTTTTTAATGCAGGATGCTATTGTTGTAGTTCAGAAAGCCCCGGGCAGCTTAGAAATCAGGCAAAAAATCAATAGTCCACTTGTTGAAGATAAGTGAATTAGCTTGTGTTGAATGTAACTGAGTACCTGAACACTTCAGTGAGCAGTCTTTGTTTTGTGAGAAAGGAGATTTGTAAGGTTTCTCTTCTGAGGAATGTGATGGTGCACATCTCAGATTAATCAAGCTGAGTAAGAGGGAGTTGACCACTTACATTGGGAAATAATTTGTGAATTTTCTTTCTTTCTTTCTGGTTACTAAGCTCATGACACTAAGCAGATTTCCACACATCTCAAAGCTGATTATGGATCTCACAGAAGAATTTTAGAGAACAATAACAAAGGGGAGAAAAACAAGTAGCAATATACAGTAATTTGCCATGGGCCAGATTCAAAATTTGTTTCTCACTCTATGTGGTCCCAGGATCTATTTTCTATTTCCTTTCGTAGACATTATATTTCTGGCAAGCTCACTGCATGGATCTATGTACTAACAGAAAAAAATGCCTCTGTCCAGTGTGGTCTGAAGTTGGTGCACAGACCATTTCTAATTCCTGTATCCAGAGGCAGCAACCCTTGTTCCTGCTCCAAAGGGCTCTTGCTGGCATTGCCCTCACAGAGGACTGACGACATCAACTGTTTCCTGGCTGGCTGCTCTGAACTACAGCCTGAGAAAGAAAGTTCTATTCCCACCAAATCCACTTTGCACTGATTTCTGTGTTACTCATACCTGTCACAAAGATGCTGTTCTCCTAGTCAAGCTGTTTCTGAGACTCCATCGTGCATCCAAAAGTGGAAGAGAAATGCAAAAACATTCTTAACCCAACATTCAGGTTCCTGATTGTTGAGCCTGTTGCCAGCTCAGCCTTAAAAAGACAGAGAAATGGGAGGGCTCCTTGAAGTGCCCTCAGGTATCTATAGCCCCGAAGGCCGTTTAAGCAGCCATGGATGGCATTGCCTGTTGTTAGTAGCTCATCTAATTTCTTCACGAATAATCAGTTTGAGAGATCTGGAAGTGGTTGTGTGGGATGAATTCTTACCAGGACATTGGTCCTCTTGTGAACTGCAGCCCCAGCACCAAGGATGAGCCCCAGTTTGTCAAAGCTGTCCCAGGCAGCAGTGTTCCCATCCCATCCCCTACTCCCTGAACAGGTCAAAACCAACCTGCTTGACTACAGAGAGTTAATAGCAGAATTGTCACTCAGACACATTAAACTTGGGGTCAGAAGAGTTTAGATCTCAAATCAGCTGACTTGTGTTCATTTTTTATGTTTTG